>NC_043010.1:19913979-20071479 GCF_006345805.1 Octopus sinensis
CGCCACCACCCCCTGCTGGAGCCTCGTGGAGCTTTAGGTGTTTTTGCTCAATAAACACTCACAATGCCCTGTCTGGGAATTGAAACCACGATCCTACGACCACGAGTATGCTGTCCTAACCACTGGGCCATTGCCTATATATATAGACACACGCACACTCTCTATATACCGGTTTCATTAGTCACAGCATTCCCCCCTCCCCACTTTTGCAAACTCCCTACTCACTCAACCTGGGCAATCCACTCTCATTCAATTTACATCCTCGTACCTTGATAGAGTGTCCTGGCACCATCTCTCTCGCTCTCTTTTACTTTCACCCTCTCTCTCTCCCTCACCCTCCCACTGGGGCAACCATGTGTCTCCTCTACAGCAAGACACCTGTTTCTGCCACTTCATCATACTCTAACCTCTCATCACCTGTATAAACCCACCTCCTTCCATTCCCCCACACTCTTTCACGGCAGTGAAAGATGGGCTGTGACTGCAAAGGACATGCGTAGGCTTGAAAGAAATGAAGCTAGCATGATCTGCTGGATGTGTAATGTCAGTGTGCACACACGACAGAGTGTAAGCGCCCTAGGGAGAAATGCTGGACATAAGAAGCATCAGATGTGGTGTGCAAGAGAGACATTTGCGCTGGTATGGTCATGTACTGCAGATGGATGAGGAGAGATGTGTGAAGTGCCACTCCCAAACAGTTGAAGGTATCTGGGAGAGAGGTAGACCCAGGAAGACATGGGATGAGGTGGTTAAGCATGACCTTCGAACATTGGGCCTCACAGAGGCAATGACGAAAGACCGAGATCTCTGGAGATATGCTGTGACTGCGAAGACCCGACAAATAATGTGAGCTCATGACTGTTTCCTGCACCAGTTTCACATAGCCCCAGCCCATCAAAAGTACCTGGATTGCAGAACGACCTGCTGTGCTTACCTTGGATTGTAGGGTGACCTGCTGTGCTTGAGGAGACCTATTGAGTCAAGTACACCAACATCAAAATAAAAATCAAATGGAAATTGTAGTTGTGATACCTGTGCCATTGGCACGTAAATAGCACCATGCGAACGTGGCCGATGCCAGCGCCGCCTTGACTGGCTTCTGTGCCGGTGGCATATAAAAAGCACCAACCGATCGTGGCTGCTGCCAGCCTCCCCTGGCACGTATAAAGCACCCACTACACTCAAGGAGTGGTTGGCATTAGGAAGGATATTCAGCTGTAGAAACACTGCTAGATCAGACTGGAGCCTGTTGCAGCCTCCTGGCTTCCCAAACCCCAGTCAAACCATCCAACCTGTGCTAGCACAGAAAACAGACATTAAACAATGATGATGATGACATATATATATATATATATATATATATATCTTTTATAAACAAACTTTGGAAGCGTTAGATGTGATTGGTATTTTGTAGACAAGAAAGAATAAATTTCAGACACAATAAAACTGTAAAAACAGCCAAGATTGGGTATTTACCCCTTTTTCCATCTTATAAGGGTAAACACCCAGTCTTTCTTTGCTGTTTTTACACCTTTACTGCATTTGAAATTTATTTCCCTGTATGCAATATATATGTGTGTGTACTCAGCCAGTCGCATTAACCCTTCCGTTATTGTATTTATTTTGAGATGTTCTGTGTTTCTTTCAATTACTTTAAATATAACAAAGAATTTAGTAAAATAACTTATCATTCAGCTAGTGTTAGGAACATAAATTGTGACTAAGGTTTGGTGGAAGATTTTAATTCAAAACTTATGCAAACAAGACTTTTGTATTGAGAGCCAGAGCTGGTTTCAGCTGGGTTGGTAACAAAAGGGTTAAAGTCTGTATGACAAAAGGTTTTGGTTTTAATGTCTCGATTATTGCTGGGAGTAAAAACAGGTGTTAGACATTCTAATGGATCTTTCTTTTCCATGCAGAATATTTCTTGTTGATGTAAGTCATTAATGGAATGGAGCAAAAAGCTTTAACTCAATACTTTATGTATTTGTTGTTCCTATCATTTCATTGAAGAACCACAATGGTTATATAGCAACTACCCACCCCTCCACACTGTTCTTTACAATTCCATTGAAGTCTGCAATGTATTTGGAGTTGGTAGCAGAGGACAAACAAGTAATGGGGTTCTGTAGTCTGGTTTTGCTTCTCCACATTAACATACAGCTGGACCGGTCCTGTAATCCCTATCTAACCTAAAACAGTTTTAGCTCACCTTATTACTTGTTCTGATGTGGTCCAGTGTCTTCCATTGAACCAACTTTTACATCCAAAGTTGGAACCTAGTCTCCTGAAATGTTAGGGGCTCAGTATTAGTGAGGAATCTTGTTGATTTTAGTCCTTGGCCCCAGGGCTGATGTCCATGGAGAAGGCGGTCATCCTAACTTGACTGGCAACTCTGATATTTGCAGGGATAATGCCAGTACAAAGGTAAAGGCAGTTAGTGTGGATGGGTTTCAATAAAAAATGATCACATATTGTTCAACACTGTCAAGACAGGATACCTTTCTTCACATTGTTACCATTATTTAACTGTGGGTCAGCTCCACAGCCAAAATTGATCCAGTTTTGAACGTCTCATCTACTTTACAATGTTAATGTTTTTGTCAAAATTATTCAATATGAGTTTTCTGCTATTTTAACCCTTTAGCATTTAAACTGGCAATAATCCAGCCAAAATATCGTTTTATGTTCAAACTGACCAGATCTAGCCTCTCACACCTACTCTACAATGTCATTCTAAGAATATACATCCAATCACATCATGGAAATGTCAACCCATGAAATAAAACATGATTAATTCAAAACTATGTGAATAAATAAAATACATTTGAGACAACAATCTGAATGCTACAGGGTTAAAGATAGTAGCGAATAATTTAAGGGGGAATTGGCTGCTATTATTAAGAGATTGAGCAACTTTGTAGAGAGGCTTCTGACATTGTAGAACATTTTTTTTAGCACAAAATTTACTGACTGTAGCTCTGCTGTGTTTTGTATTAAATCATCTAGAAATAGCCAGACTGTTTTTTTTTTCTTTCTCTTTTCCATAGATTCATGCCTGGAGACGTACTGGGAAGAGAGGCAATCACAGAAACATCATACTCTTGGAAGAGGTTGAAATAGCAACAGAATAAGCTAAGATTGGAAACATCAGTCACACATATTTTAGAAAGGATAATATTGATTCAAATGGAACCTTTTTTTGGAGACAGTTAACCTCCTGATCTCTATTTTATTTTGCAAACAGCATTAAATACAAGTTTCCAGTAGCAAAATTGGCAAAAGATTGTCTATGATAATTAATGGGGAGGAATATTTAAAGCATTCAGTTTATTGCCAATATATATAAATACATACATACATATATATTTCTTTACTACCCACAAGGGGCTAAACATAGAGGGGACAAACAAAGGGATTAAGTTGATTATATGGACCCCAGTGTGAAACTGGTATTTTATTTATCGACCCTGAAAGGATGAAAGGCAAAGTCGACCTTGGCGGAATTTGAACTCAGAACATAACAGCATACAAAATACCTATTTCTTTACAACCCAAAAGGGGCTAAACATAGAGAGGGCAAACAAGGACAGACAAAGGGATTAAGTCGATTACATCGACCCCAGTGTGAAGCTGGTACTTCATTTATCGACCCCAAAAGGATGAAACGCAAAGTTGACCTCGGCGGAATTTGAACGTAACGGCAGACGAAATACAGCTATGCATTTCACTCGGCGTGCTAATGTTTCTGCCAGCTCGCCATATATATATATATATAACAGGCTTCTACAAAATTTCCATCAACCAAATTCTTCTGAGGAAGGATTCATCAACAGAAGTATATGATAGTCAATGATTGTTTGTTTGTTTGTTCCTTCTCAAGCCATGCCTGGCTCATAAGGGCCGGTTCCCCACCTGGATGGGATGCCGGTCTGTCACAAGTGAGCTGCAAGATGTAGGAGGAAAGAATGAGAGAAAGTTGTGGCGAAAGAGTCAGCAGAAGTTTGCCATTACCTCCTGCCGGAGCCACGTGGAGCTTAGGTGGTTTGCTCATAAATACACGCATCACCTGGTTTGCAATTCAAACCCGCGATTCTTCAACCGCGAGTCCGCTGCTCTAACAACTAAGCCATGTACCTCCACTGTGAATGATTACCCTTGGTTCTAAATTATAGTCACACCCAAGTGACTAATTTAACATGGCCATGAACAGTTGGCTGGATCATTAGAAAAGATCATTTTGGTCTGCTGTTTAAAGGATAAACAATTCATAACACCATTTGGGCTGATGCTGGAAGATTACATTTACTTATTTATAGATAGGCACCATGAGGAAGTTGTCAATTGTAAACTGTGACAAGACTGTGTAGCTTTGGCACCATGTAGTGCTGAGTTTGAGGAAAGGATGGTTATAAGAACAGGCTATGTTGGTAGTTAATAAAAATCACCGAAACAGAAAGATACTGGAATTACTTAAGATCTTATGACTGAAGGAATTACTAATTCATGTGAAGTGGTTCTGAAATTCCCTTTTACTATCTTCTGTAATACTGTGTCTGATTTCCCACATCATCAGCATTTAACGTCTGTTCTCTATGCTGGCAGGAGCCGTACCATGCCCCATAGTCTGTTTTAGCATGGTTCTATGGCTTGATGCCTTGCCTAAAAACTAACCACTTTAGAGTACATTAAGTACCTTTTTATGTGCTACCATGCTTTCAAATAATCCTTTCTACTATAAACACAAGGCCTGAAATTTTTGGGGGAGGAATAAGTCGATTACATCAACCCCAGTATTCAACTGGTACTTATTTTATTGACCCTGAGAGAATGAAAGATGAAGTCAACCTCAGCAGCATTTGAACTCAGAACATGAAAACGGATGAAATGCTGCAAAGCATTTCACCTGGCATGCTAACGATTCTGTCAGCTTGCAGCCTTCTCCATACTTTCAAATAATGAGAACAGGTTGTTAAATACACAGAACTAGAAGTGAGAGCTTGTATGGGTTATCCTCCTCCAATAACTATCTTCAGCTGGATATACAGAGTTAACTAGCCAGCACTTTAACACTAATGCCTATGTTTCAACAGAGTTAATATGTCTCCTTTGGGTACCCCAAACCAGCATAATATACCAATATATAAATAATTTATTTTTGAGTTTCCAGGGAAACAACTGCAGAGTGTACATTAATTGAAGGCGGTGAGCTGGCAGAATTGTTAGCATGCCGGGCAAAATGCTTACCGGTATTTCGCTTGCCGTTACGTTCTGAGTTCAAATTCTGCCAAGGTTGACTTTGCCTTTCATCCTTTCGGGGTTGATAAATTAAGGACGCACTCGAGTCGATATAATCGACTTAATCCGTCTGTCTGTCCTTGTTTAGCCCCTTGTGGGTAGTAAAGAAATAGATATATTGTTTTAGAAACCATAATTCAGGACAGCTACTGTGCTTTTGTTCACTGGGATCGTGGGTTCAAAACCAGTCAAATGCTTCTGCTATGAAAATAAGGACGCAGAGCAAAATATTAAAATTTTTGGAAATTTTACTGAAGTCATGCAGTAGTAGAATATTATAGATAGAAAGAAATAATCCTTTCTGTTGTAGGTGCAATGCCTGAAATTTTTATTGGAAGGGGTTAGTTGATGACATCAGCCCCAGGGCTCTCAATTCACCCTGAACAGATGAAAAGCTAAGTTGACCATGGCAGTATTTGAATCGAGAATGCAAAGACAAAGTGTTGCCAAGCATTTTCTTCTACATGCTAACAATTCTGCCAGCTCTCTACCTTTGCCACGTGAAGACACGACTAGTGTATAAAAAAAAAATATATATAAATTTTTGAAGGGGCTCTTCCCTCAGTGGTATGTGGTGTTAACATAAAGTAAAGATGTCAAATACTTGAGAAAAAATAGAATTTCATAAGAAACTATATATAGGAGTGGCTGTGTGGTAAGTAGCTTGCTTACAAACTACATGGTTCTGGGTTCAGTCGTACTACGTGGCACCTTGCGCAAGTGTCTACTATAGCCTCGGGCCAACCAAAGCCTTGTGAGTGAATTTGGTAGACGGAAACTGAAAGAAGCCCGTCGTATATATGTATATATATATATATATGTATGTATGTGTTAGTCACCACCACCATCGCTTGACAACCAATGCTGGTGTGTTTATGTCGCCGTAACTTAATGGTTCGGCAAAAAGAGACCGATAGAATAAGTACCGGGCTTACAAAGAATAAGTCCTGGGGTCGATTTGCTTGACTGAAGGCGGTGCTCCAGCATGGCTGCAGTCAAATGACTGAAACAAGTAAAAGTGTAATCATATAATTTACGTGTTAGTGCCAGTTGAAAAGATTTTATGTAAACTAGAAGTAGTGTTTGTCAGAAAGAAACAATAATTTAGCAAACTGCATGTGTAATGTCCAAGCCATGTAAAACCTTCAGCAAGACCATTAAGTGCTTAATGAAAAGTATACAATGTACAGGTAAGCTATGAAACCATATATGCTAAGCTAGAGTATTCTTGTGTCTTAAGTAAATGACTACTTCTATTAGCCAAGAGCATCGTCAGCAGAATAATTAGCATTATACAAGGGAGATAACTGCACAATCGAGGCTGTGACAACTAGCGTCATTGTTTAACGTCTGTTGTCCATGCTGGAATGGGGCTGGACGGTTCGACAAGGGCTGGCCAGCTGGAAGGCTGTACCAGACTCTAGTCTGATTTGGCATGGTTTCTATAGCTGGATGCCCTTCCTAACGCCAACCACTCAGTGTAATGGATGCCATCAGTATCTGCCAAGACTGCAATTTTACTTGGCATGATGGGTCTTCTCAAGCATGACATAATGCCAAAGGTCTCGGTCATTGCCTCTGTGAGGCCCAACGTTACAAAGGAGCCTTTCACATGCTATTTTGCCTCCACGAGGCCCAATGCACAAAAGATTCTTTTTATGTCACCAGCATTGGCCATGACTACGATTTGACTTGGCTTGATGGGTCTTCTCATGCACAGCGTATCACCATTGGTCTCAGTCACTAGTCATTGCCTCTCTGAGACCCAAGGTTTGAAGATCATGCTTCACCACCTTGTCCCATCGTGGGTTTACCTCTACCACTTCTTGACACAGTTGCCTTTATCCATATGCTTCACTTATGGTTTTAAGTTGGAAGTATTAAATAACAAAAATAAGTTTGTATGGATTTTGGCAAAAGAGAAATATTAACTTCCTGCTCAAATATAGTATCATTCGAAATACGGACATTTGGGTTAGAGTGCTGGCTGGCCAACTCAATATTGAGGATCGGTATTTGGGAAAGAACATTCCAATTTTGTACTTCAATACCTTGCTCTCAATGACTTCATCCTTATGTGCTAATTTTCAGGTGTCTATCAGCACACTCTTTTTGAATTGCAGGCTATTTTTCTGTAACTCTGTAAGGCACCCTTCTGAAATGCCTAGAGTTCAAAAGCTACAATAACATTATGCTAAGAAACAGAACATATTGCTCAGAAGTGATTAGCAATATTTGTGTCTAACGATGCAACCCTTGAAGCAGGACAATGCAAGAGAAAAGCCTCCATTATTGATAATGAACAATTACATATATTGCTGTAGAAAATAATTCTTAAATAACAAGCCAAAGATTTTCACCGGTTCCATTGCATAGTACCTTGGAGAAATGTCTTCTACTATAGCCTTGGACCAACCAAATCCTTGTTAATGGATTTGGCAGATGGAAGCTAGTTACATATGGTCCTGCTCCCCAGCATCATTTGACAACTGGTGTTGGCATGTTTACATCTATATAACTTAGCAATTTGGCAACAGAGACCAATAGAATAAGTACAAGGCAGTGACTTGGTCTAATGACTAAAATGAGTAAAAGGCGAAAGATGAGTTCCCTACATTACCTCAAATGTTTGTAGCATCAAGGGGCTAAGTGAATGGGTCCATGTTAATCTCCAGATGACTATAAACTACAAAGATTATCAATCTATTCTACACTTCATGCAAAAACAGAATCGTTTACCTGCAATGAAAATGGATCTTTTGCCTTCAAGAAGAAAAGTTTCAACAGGCCGTTACCAAATGATCTAGTGCTAATTGGCATTGGCCACCAGGAGTTTCTCCTGACAAGTTGAATAACGACAGGACAGAAATCTACTAAACACATCCAAAGTGCTTACAGATTCAGAAGTGTTATTCCTACTTTGAGTTTTAGAATGGCAAATACTCAATGTCACTATATTCTCCAAGCAATCATAAGTAAAAAAAAAAAAAAAAAAAAAAAATGGTGATATAAAACATTGACTGGAGAGATAGTGGTTAAGCATTTGCTTCTGAAGACACTTTATGAAAGCAGGATGAACAAACTTGTAACTTACTGGTAAAACAAGTACCCATCAAACTTTGAGCCCCATAGAGGCAGCAACGACTGACACCTTTAACCCTTTCATTACTGTATTTATTTTGAGATGCTCTGTGTTTCTTTCAATTACTTTAAATATAACAAAGAATTTAGTTAAAAAACTTAAGTTATCATTCAGCTAGGGTTAGGAACATAAATTGTGACAAGCACTCACTACACTCTTGGAGAGGTTGGCATTAGGAAGGGCATCCAGCTGTAGAAACACTGCCAGATCAGACTGGAACCTGGTGTAGCTCCCCAGTTTTCAGTGAAATGGTCCAACCCATGCCAGCATGGGAAACATGCTGAATGATAATTTAACCCATTAGCATTCAGATTACTCTGAGGCCTGATCTGGCCAGTTTGAACATAAAGCAAGTAGAATATTTGGGCTGGTTTAAACATTTCTGAAGAAAAACGCTAAGTCTCGACAGAAAATGTCTGAATTGAAATGCTAACTTGTATTTCATTTCATGGAATATAACATAACCTTACAGTGATGTTCTAAGTCTGACATACCTTGGGGGGAACTAAACAGAGACCAACATATAAGCCTACCTTATGCAAAAATGTAAATATTAAGGAAGCCGACGACTGAACAATACCTTGTATTTCTGCTTCAGATATCTTCTCTCTCAAGTGACTCCATCTTATTACCATTTCATCCCATCATTGTCAACAATGACCAAGGACAACACACGGTGTGTTCAATCAGTCCCATTTAGGCTCAGAAGGCCCCGGAATTGTGTAGTTTGCATTTTCTTTGTGCCCTTGCAACTGTTGTGATTTTGAGGAGGAATAGGCACCTTTGTTGGTGCAGCATCACCAAGCAGGGTGGTCATGTGCTTGCATTTCCCAGGTGTCAGTGTTGATCTTAAAGATCTTCAGCCAACTTGTCCTTATTAAGCTGGCATTTGGATTACATTCCAAGGCTTTTAGATCAGTTTATATCAAAATTGTCAAGGGCCCAACAACAGGATCTACAGCTAGGCAAATATTATCTAAGAGTGTAAGATTACATCATCCAGTGGCCTCCAGCAAGTTTGAATGCTACTGCCTCGGCTTAGTAGTCCAAGCAATGATCAGAAAGAGGACCCCAACACTGAAGGCTCTTTAGAATTTACAAGCAATGTGCCTTAGAATGTCAAAGAAAAATACTGTACAAAGTGTGGTACAAAATGTGAAAAGGCATGTAAAAAGCAGCATCCGAACGTGGCTGATGCCAGTACCCCGATAGGTACCGGCTCTCAATCCAGCGGCACGTAAAAAGCACCCACTACACTGAGTGGTTGGCATCCAGCCGTAGAAATATTGCCAGATCAGATTGAAGCCTGATGCAGCTGCTGGCTTTTAAACCGTCCAATCCATGCCAGCATGGAAAACAGACAAACAATGATGAAGGAAGTAAAGTGTTGTGTTTTCTACTATGGCCCCGAGTTGATTCGTTAGATGAAAACTGAAAGAAGCCTGTCACACATAGATGTAATAGTATCACTTTGGCTTGACCATTGCATGAGAGTTGTAAATGAGTGTCACACAAGCAGTGTCCATCAGAAAATAATAGCCTACCTGGAAACAGGAAGGGCATCCAGCCATATAAAAATCTACTCCAAGTAACCATGGAAAAAGGGACAATAAAAAAACCCAACCATTCACAATACACAACAGAAAACTATTATACACTTAAAAAAAAACAAATTTTAAGAGAGATTAAAGTTCAAATATGTATTTTATTTTTAAACTGCCAGGGAAAATACCTAGGAGGTTTCCATAATGGACTCTTCAGTATGTTTACCCTTGTCGGCAGCAACACGGTTACGACTCCTTCGGTCCAAGATGCGTTTCCTATCTTTGTCCAATTTTAATTTCACAATGACAACCTGAAAAAAAGAAATCACAACATAAAAATAGCAGGATTCACAATGAAGTTGGTGTGTGGCACATATAGACGTAATGAAAGGCTTTCATTTAAATATGATGGTAAAAACAAATGCTGTGTTTCATCATAAAACTAGAAGTAGGCTGAGAAAGGTTGGTAGATTTATGAAGTATGTTTATAACAGAACAGCTGTCAATGCATTGTGACAAACACTTTGCCAACATAGTGGAATCAAGAGATTCACAAACGCAGATCAACAGACCATGTAGGCGTCTTTCCAAGTGAGTGATATTGCCCCTCTAGAATGCTGGAATCTTATATAGGTCCTGGGGATAAGGTCAAGGCCTAGTAGCTATGATCACCAGATCATGGGTTTGATTCCCACAATGCACAACCCCCAGACCGGGGATAGCGCATTGTGTTTTTGAGCAAAACACTATTTCATTGTTGCTCCAGCCCATCCAGCTGTAAACAGATGCCAACCCTGTGACAGAGTAGCATTCTGACCAGGCTGAGTGCTTAGCCAGCAGGGTGGCATCATTTAAAAGCTAAAATGATGTGAAGTGCACTATGACTATGATGCACAACAACATCCAATTGTGTGGCCGCTTGCATGATCACAAGGGGACCAGACCAGCAACTGAGCAATAGACACACCTGCAAAGTTTTGTCTCTTATTTGTGCCATGGAAGAAGGAAAGGCAAAATAAAAAAATAAAGAACCAGCCACAATTGATGATGTCAAATTTGAAAGTAGAAAAACCAAATGAAATAGGCAAAAGCATAACCATGGGGGGAAACTGGATATTTTGATTTCCGATTTCGAAAGCAACAAGCCTAACAAGATGTCTGATAATGGAATTGATGAGTTTCTACAAGAAATAAAATGAAGGAAGGATTTCTCTTTGCCTGTTTGCAGTCACTGGACTACAGCCATGGGGGGACACCACCTTAAAAGGGTTTAACCAAACAAAGCGAACCCACTACTTATTTTACTTTTAAGCCTGGTACATATTCTATTGGTCCCTGTTCGTGGAACTGCTAAGTGACAAGGACATAAACAAACCAACAACAGTTGTCAAGTGATGGTGAGAGACGAACACAGATACATAAATTTATGCACAATGAGTTTCTGCCTTCCGTAACCACTGACAAGGCTATGGTCAGCCAAGGACTTTAGCAGAAGACATTTGCCCAAGACGCCACACAGTGGGTCTGAACCAGGAAACAAACCACACAGCCACAACCATGCCTATATAAAGTATTTTTCTCAAAAGATCTCCTGAAAGACAGTCTAGCAGTCTATTTGATGAACTGAAAGCAAAAGAATACCCCCCCTCAATTATTCCAACATTAACTGTAGAAACAGACTCTTACAGTATATATACAGGAAAAGTTTCACATCTCTGAAATGCCTAGGGGAAACTTTAAAGAATCAATCAGGCATTATCTTATAGCCTCGAGATTTTAAAAATGTAATTAACTGTCCTGTTAAAAGCACCATTCAATCACTGAGTGATATGCTGTGCTTGTGAAGACCCGTTGAACTGAGCGAAATCATAGTTGTGGCTAATGCCAATACTGCCACCTGTGCTGGTGGCACGCAAAAAGCACCACTCACGCATTGGGCCACATACTGTGCATGTGTTGACCTGTCAAGCCAAGTGAAACTAGTTTTGGCCAATGCCAGTATTAAGTAAATGGCACCCATGCCCGTGGCACGAAAAAAGCATCCACTACTCTCAGAATGGTTGGCATCAAGCCACAGAAACCATGCCAAATCAGACTGGAACCTGGTGCAGGCCCTGCCAGCTTACCAATTTTCAGTCAAACTGTCCAACTCATGACAGCATGGAAAACAGATGCTGAATGATGATGATGATGTAATTGTTTATTTCAAGGATGACACTGTAGGGTAGGTGTGAGAGGCTAGATCTGGTTGGTTTGAATATAAAAACAAGATAGAATATTTGGGTCAGATCAAATTCTGAAGGGCTAATGAAAATCTGGTGATGTAAAAGGCCTGGGTGATTCTGACAGTGAGGCAAACTACAAAATAGGGGAAATTGAAAGTAAAGCAATTACTAGATCCCGCAGTGGACCTGGGAACTATGACTTCACCACAACCAAGGATGTATATTATTTCCTGAATACTTTCTTTTAGTACAGTCAAACTTATGGATTTACAAACTATTGCAACAGCGTGTGTGTTTGTGTGCTACAAGGAGAAAAAAAAAGAGCTGACCTGCCTGAGTCAGCACTTTTCTACTTGTAATCATACACACAAAAGATCGGAAAATTCAGCAGAAAGAAAATCTGTTAACAGACAACATAGAGACAAGTGGCAAAATATTTTTCTATCCATCTGGGAACCTCACTTCAACATATATGGCTGGCATAGACTGGATGAATCAACGACAAAACAATTATTCAGCAGTCCAGGTTAATAAATGGTGATGATACTTGGTTTGGTTCATAGTAAATATGGGTACCAAGATTGTTAAACGATGATGACCAAATTGGGGGCAGATGTAGCAATGTAACTGAAGGCAAACTATTCATGGGATCGGGGAGAGAAACCACTGGTGATTGCAGAAAACTTATGCCAGAAAAATCAATCACCCAGTGAATAGTCAACTGAAAAGTTTATCTCATGTACTTGCATTTATGTAAAGTGGGAGTGCCATATATTGTTATAATTGCAGATGCAATATTGAAAAGCTTCTTTTTGAACAATGTGGTCTCGGGTTCAGTCTCACCGTGTGGCACCTTGGTCAAGTGCATTTCACTACAGCCCTGGAACAACTAGGTTCTAAATAAATTACCTTGACCTGACATGTGCAGGTACATTAAAAATGGTGGGTGTGTTGAGAAAAAAGAAAATTGTGTCATCACTCTGTAGTGTACAATGCCTTTTAAACTTTTTCTTTTAGAACACACTTCTAATACCCTGCTTTCTATACATCCAGGACCACATATCAAAGACATTAAGGCATGATTTGAGGGAGAAATGCTGTTGTTCATACTAAGTTGAAGATGTAAGTCACTTTGCTGGCTTGTAATTCAACAGTTGAAATGACACTTTTTTGTACACAAACACACATTGGTTCTACAACTTACATTTGATGGATGAATACCGACATGAACTGATGTGCCATTAGCTTTCTCACGCTGGATTCTTTCAATGCAAATCACAAACTTTTTCCTGTAACATTGGACAACCTTCCCAACTTGTTGACCTTTGTAGTGACCGCGTACCACCTAGGAAATAAAAACAAACAAACAAACCCCATCAATATATGAAAAACATTGCACCCCTATTCAAGGTGCTGGAACAGTAAAAAAAAAAAAAAAAAAAAAAATTTGCTTTTATATGTAGGACCACTTCCCATATCCCCAATATTGCAGAGGTAGATATTCTCCAAAGAGGCACACGAACAGAAGTCATTGATACACATGTCGCCTTACTGGTACTCGAGCCCCATGCTAGTAGGGTATTAAGAGCACCACCCGAGCGTGATCATTGCCAGAGCGGCTATCTGGCCTCCGTGCCGGTGGCATGTAAAAAAACCATTCGAGCGTGATCGTTACCAGCATCGCCTTACTGGCACATGTGCCATGTGTAAAAGAATCGAGCAAGGTCGTTGCCAGTACCACGTAAAAAGCATCCACTACACTCTCAGAGTGGTTGGCGTTAGGAAGGGCATCCAGCTGTAGAAACTGCCAGATCAAGATTGGAGCCTGGTGCAGCCATCTGGTTCGCCACCCTCAGTCATTCGTCCAACCCATGCTAGCATGGAAAGCGGACGTTAAACAATGATGATGATGAAGGCCAAAGCAGACCAAACTGGTGCTATGTAAAATGCTCCCAGTCCGCTTTGTAGAGTGGTTGGTATTAGGAAGGGTAGCCAGCTGCAGAAATCATGCCACCAATGGGACTATGTCATCCTAAACAGAAATGCAAGGTTTGACAAAAAATCCACAGCCACACCACTGCAAATGTAACAAGCAATAAAGCATCCCAGTCTCCACTGTTACTGCACAGTCCTTTCTACTGAAGGCATGAAATTTTAGAAGGAGAGTCAATTACAGGCCCCAGTGCTGAACCGGAACCTACTCCATTGAACCTGAAAGACAAAGCCAAACCTGATGGAATTGGAGCACAGAACATCAAGACAGATGAAATGCTGCTAAGTATTGAGTAGAAATCATAAGATGATTGGGCGAGTTTCATGAAAAGTTTAACTGCTACAGCAAGTACCCTCAAAAATTCGATGTTAAGGTTAGAAGTTGCAAGCCACATTGACCTAGTCACAGCACACACAGACAAAAAAAAAAGCATCAACAAACCTGTACTTCATCATCTTTTCTAATTGGCATGTTACGGACATTATATTTCTGTCTAAGTTCCTTTGATAATGGAGATGTCATGAGTTTCCTCCTGATGTGAGAAGGGGCATTGAAGTGCCTCTTTCTGTTCTTTCTCCGTGAGGATGAGACAAGTTTGTTCAGCTTCATCTTGCTTTATATAATGTTCTGGAGAGAAAGATAAATAAGATATTTAGCCCTTTCATTACGAACACGCCCGAATAATGATTCAAAATTTGAAAGCAGCGACAGAAAAATCAAATGATATGTGCAATAAGTAGAACCACATGTATGATGGAGAAGTGAATATTTTCATTTCCAATTCAGAAATCAACGAGTTCGTGATGAGTATTGACCAGATACAGAATGGACGATTTATATATATACATACATAAAGTGTCTGTGGTCACCTACATGCCCGGAAGAAATTAGTTATAAGCATTAACCACTAAAGCACTGGGATTTGTACTTACAGAGCATGGACTGCTAAGCACATTTTACGAAAATGACACTACCATGCACACATAAAAAAACAAATAGTTAAAATATCTTCTTAGTATAATATAATGGTAGCAAGTTTTACATCATCTGGAAAGTCATTAGTTGAACTATTAGTCCTCTTGCATTCTGGGGGGTATCAGAGCGTTTGAATGTCATTAGACCCCAACAAATGCCCATAAATTAAATGCATCTACCTGGAACACGATCGTGGTCCGACGCGCTTTATGTGTTAAGGGCATTAAGAAGCTGCCCAGGACAGCCAACTACTAATGGATGAATAGTTTGGCGATCAGTATGCTTCCAGTTATATCACGCAGACAAGGTTTTTGAAATTATGACAAATTCTTGTACATACGAGGCACGCAGCGTAGCAGTAGTGAGAAGAAAACGATCCCTCTTCGACAAAGGGGCGATATTTTAAATAAGGAGGCTTCCGTGCATACAGAAGTGACGAAAGAACGGGACAAACTGATAGAAATACATTGTTTTTTTTACTACATAATTTATTCTCAGATGTCACAATTATGTCCCATATTTATCAACTGTTGAGGTATGGAAGTGAACTTCGGAGCATGCACATCCTGAAGGACTTCCCCGGCCACAACTACCCTCCCTTTTTTGTTTTCATTTATGGTAATTCAGCTTTCGCTAGCGATGAGGGAGATTTGACCGATGTTTCTAGCAGGTCAAAAAAACAAGTACTATTTAAGAGAGGTCCCGGTGCGCGCTAGCTAGTCGCGACTAGTCAATCCTACGACTACCTAGCAAAGTAAATAAAACACAAAATACAAAGGATCGACTAGTCACGACTAGCTAACGCGCACCGGGACCACTCTTCTTAAATAGTACCCTCCACCCAAAAAAACCTGTACACGTTTCTTTGGATAAGACTACAAAGTCTAGTATAGTCTGGCAATCTTTCGTTATAGCCATAGCCAGTCTAGTTTATATTCCTGTAAATTATCTCAGATGTGAACTGAATCAAATATGCAGCTTAATAAACGAAGAAACGCCGAGCATTGGAGGGGGAACAAAAATATGAACACATAAAATATAACTTTTAAGTGGATATTTATAAGTCTCAAATAAACGAACCAACCATATGTGTACACAATAAAGATACACTATGCTCCAAAGAATTCCATTTTATTTCAAAACTCTTCCGAAAGTAGCAATTAGCCACAAATTTTCTGCTGCATTATAAAGTATATAATTCGTTGTATGGTGCACGATGTTGCTTTTACGACACCAGTTCAGCATTATTACAAAACTTTTATTTATAAATTCACATGAAAATAGCCATATTAAAGTGATACACAATACACATAAATATTGGCTTAAAAAACACACATTAATAACTACATCGAAGAAGAAAACTGATCTTATACACGTGTTTAGCGTGGCTGTTTAATAATAAGTAATGGATATTACGATTTTGGTGGAGCAGTAAATGATGAGTTTGTAGTAGTAAACGAAAATATATATAAAAAAACTAAGCAATTATTCATGTCAAACATGAAATTCTGTGTTGAACAGCAATGTCAGTGAGGACTAAGATTAGCAAAATAAGACGGATGGAAGAAGATAAATGAAGAGGTACTCACTTCTTTGTACAGCACGTTCTATGGCCGACCTAAAAAGAACATGTCCGTCTAGTAAAGTTGGCAACATAATGTTCTCCTCGTTTGCCGCATGTGACTGAAAACTTGAATTTTTTTTGCAATTTGAATTACATTTAGATAATTCATTTCAAATTAAAAGAAAAATAAATAGACATTAATTTATTCAATTTTATTATTAAATGTTGAACACTATGTATATTTTTTCTACTTTCTCAAATAAAACTGTGAGTACGAAACTAAATTTACAAGTGTCTAAATTATCTGCCCGAAACCATTCTCTCGTAGAACTTCGTGTATCTTGAGATGTAATTTTTGGAATGCAATTTAAATTTCATATTTTCCTCCCACCTCAACAAGCAAGGTGAGTTGTATTTTTCTCTATTTCGTATTCGAAGAAAATGGTGCTGGTATGTGTCGTCGCTAAAAAGTTATATGTTTTGAATAAGTTAGTATAAAGTGTTGGTTTGCCAGAAATACTATGGGGTGGGGGGTGGGGGGTGGCGACACAAAACATTGAAAAAAATTCAAATAGAAAATTTTCCTTGCAAAAAAAAAATGTTATTTTCCTACAAGTTTCTAAAACATGTATCCGATAAAGTTGTGGGAAAAGTTCCAACCAGTTATAAGAGTATTTTTCGAGGAGAACTCAATCGGCCAATCGTCCTTAAACTCAAACAACCGCCTTTTTTAAAGTGCTTAATCTGAGGATGAACTCTTAACACACATTCTTTATTATTTTTTTTTATCAGATGTTATCCTTAAACCTGTCTTTGAATACTTTACAACATAAAGTGGACTCTGTTATCTTGCAGAATACTTAATTGAAGTAATACTAAACCGGTACTACTTTTATTCATTAAATTTGCCTTAGCTTTGCGGGCTGGACATAGACATTGATAGTATGAATGATGGTGATGGGAGAAGACGAAAGCGCCCGCCGACATCCGCTTCTCTAAGACAATGTTCTTTTTTCAAAAATTCAAAAAGTCACAATGAACCTCTTTCTCAATATGATACAATTTTTCTTTTTAAAAACATTCAAAAAGTTCAAGTCACCCGGCCGACCTGCGCTTTTGCTTTATCAAGGCAATCATTCTTTGTCGGGCGGCAGTATTCAGGTATATATTGAAAGGAGTCCTCCGGGAAGGGATTCATGATCCTGCGGAACGCTTGAAAACGAGATAGGTAAAATGAAAGAGAAAGGCCAATGGGAGGGACTCCGGTCCTGCACGGAGGACCCTGAGTGGCCTTCGCAGGTGGCTGCGGAGGTCCTATGACCTCCGCAGCCACCTGCGAAGGCCACTCAGGGTGGTTAATATAGGGCGTAACAAATATCAGAAAATCAAAAAAAAAATGTGTGTAATAGGTGTAAAACAACTTCCTATGAACGAATATGAAAATATATATATATTTTTTTTTATTTTACAAACAAAAAGTGAAAACTGAAGTAATGGAATTTGAATTTTTGAAGTTGCGATTGATAATTATTCTGTGACAATCAATAATATTGGGAAAATATAATCTGTACTTACCACATGCGTGGTAGATTTGCTGATTATTTTCAACAAATCTACCACGCTTCTAAATCAAATTCTTTAACGTTGTCCTGTGAATTTTCCAGAATTTCTTCTCTTTATTTTTTTTTTTTTGCGAAATACGGAGTTTATGATTCATGTGTGAGTGTGTGTTCTTGATACTCGTTTAGAACAAGTAGTTTTACACCAATTACACTATTTTTTCTTAGTTTAAAGGCCGTGGACTGAAGATGTGAAATTTCCGAAGCCTCTCCCTCACCCCCCTTTCGCGAGCGCGCATTTTTTTCATGATAGTCGTTTAGAGCAAGTTGTTTTACACCTATTACGCTGTTTTTGTTTTTGTGCCCGGTTCAGACGCTTTCGGAAATTCCCGATATAAATATTCCGAGGCCTCTCCCTCACCCCACTTTCTCGAGAGCGCATTTTTTTTTTTCATATTCGTTTAGAGCAAGTTGTTTTACACATATTACACTATTTTTTTTTTTGTTTTGGTGCCCGGGTCAGCCCCTCAGACGCTTTCGGAACTTCCCGATGTGAATTTTCCGAGGCCTCTCCCCAACCCCCCTTGCGCGTGCGCGAATTTTTTTTTTTTCATATTCGTTCATAGGAAGTTGTTTTACACCTATTACACACATTTTTTTTTTTGATTTTCTGATATTTGTTACGCCCTATATTAACCCTTTTTTTCCCCTGGGCCGCGGGAGGGTGAGGTTCCTGTGTTGCACACAACGGGTCCTCTTTTTCTCCCGCAGCTACGGGTCTTTCTGTGGGTCACCATTGTTGCCCATCTTTTCGTTTATGAGGATGTAGCAATTTCCTCGTTCTGTTTCTCTCCCTCCATTGGGGGAGCAGGGAGGGACTCCAACACTAACCGCTCCAGGATCCTACTTTCGTCCCTGGGGCAGTTCTTCTTAATGTGGCCGGTCTCCAGGCACAGGTGACACTTGGGGGGGGGGCGTCCCTCAAGCATCACCGGACCCCTGGATCCGGCCATCCTCAAGAAATCTGGAAAAACCAGACTTTTAAACCGGTACTACTTGAGAACAGTGGTCCCGGTGCGCGTACTCGCGCATCCGCTAGCTAGATAGTCGTGACTAGTCGACCCTTACTTTGTGTTTTTGCGTTTTATTTACTTTGTGTTAAAAAATTATTTATTTTGTGTTTTATTTACTTTGCTAGGTAGTCGTAGAATCGACTAGTCACGACTAGCTAGCGCGGATGCGCGCACCGGAGCCACTGTTCTCAAGTAGCACCTACCAAACCTTTATCACAGCTTATTTGGATCTTTTTCTTTTGAACGGCACATGTCAACACAATTTCTAGTTAACTAAACACTTTTAAACTTCATATACTGGTAGAATGTGTTTATAAAACATCATTTTTTCTTGGCTTTATTGAGAAAATTCTATAGTTTGTAAGATATTTCGTCTGAAATTTCGAGCATTTCGGCAATTTTAACCAATCGCTGACCTCCATTTGGGGTGAAAACATTCCGTGCTGTATGAATATGTCCCTCGTTTAAGAAACAGATTGGGTTTATTTACATTTGCGAAGAAAAAAGAGATACCCTTCTCCTACCCTTAACCCTAAATCTGAAATAGATTGAAGTGCAATAGATCGATACTAGTGTTATAATTATGGGTGACATTTTCATTTGACACCGCTAGAAAAAAATCCCATTTTCTGTAGCGGTGTCGTATGAAATTGTCATCCATAATTATAACCCTAGTATTGATCTATTGCATTTCAATCTATTTTAGAGTTAGGGTTAGGAGTGGGGGAAGGGTATCTTTTTTTCTTTGCAAATGTAAATAAACCCAATCTGTTTCTTAAACGAGGGACATATTCATACAGCACGGAATGTTTTCACCCCAAATGGAGGTCAGTGATTGGTTAAAATTGCCGAAATGCTTGAATTTAAAGTGGAAATATGTTACAACAAATTACAATTTTCTCAAGAAAGCCAAGAGAAAAAATGATGTTTTATAAACACATTCTACCAGTATACGAAGTTTAAAAGTGTTTAGTTAACTAGAAATTGTGCTGACATGTGCCGTTCAAAAGGAAAAGATCCGCTTATTTTTGTGACAATGGGGTGGAGGCGGTCTGTTTACATCTCCACCATGTGCACCTTAAAATCATTAATAATTTTGCAACTATTCGTTCAAAAGACTAGATTAATTGTACTAAAGTTTACCAAAGGTTTGCTATTTTTTAAATGAAGTGTTCAACAAGTATGTCAGATGGACGCACACTCGTTTATAATGTCATGCTCCAAGTTTCATTTTGTAAATGTGTATGAGTATGTTGCGTGCCAGTTACTCTTTAACTTGTTTCAGTCATCTTGACTGCAGCCGTGCTGGAGCACCTCTAGTCGAACAAACCGACCCCAGGAGTTATTCTGTCGGTTGCTTTTGCCAACCCGCTAAGTTATGCTAAGTTACGTGGACAACATCGGTTGTCAAGCGATGGCAGGTGGACAAACATAGACAAACAAATAAATAAATGTATATACACAACAGTCTTTCAGTTTCTGCCTACCCAATCCACTCGCAAGGCTGTGGTTGGCCCGTGTGCATATTGTAGAACACACTTGCCCAAGTTGCTACGCTGTGGGACTGAACCCGGAGTCATGTGGTTGGGAAGCAGGCTTCTTACCACGCAGCCACTCCATGAAATTTTGCAGTGGTACCTTTTCGGTTGTGTAAATTAGAATCATGTTGACATTAAGGTAAATATTTCGTAAAAGACCCGTTTGTACCTAGGTGTGAAATAGTTTTTTTTTTCTGGGTGCATTCGACGTATCTGACCTCCAAACCCGCCGCAAGCAACTTTTTTTTTTTACCCCAGAAGGGGTGGTGGGGGCCTAGGAGTTTCCCCACCAATGAAATTTTGTTTCGCAGGTTTTTATTTGGGGTGGCGGTCCAGGTTATTTTGCATACTTTCAATAAATATGACATCGAAATTTATAGTGGAAGAACTGGAAGCGACAAGAGATGACGTCACGTCTACGAGTGAGAAGAAAAGTTTTTTTCCTGGAGACGCGAGCAGTGACAGACGCCAGTCGGGAAGATGGAGAAGTCATGAGACAACGCGTGTGAAGACTTGATAAATCTACTGGCGGTACCCTATTGCAAGTCGAGGTGAGAACAATTTTATTTATGTACCTTCAAACTACAAGCTATTTTGGCACATTACCAGCTGTGAGGATACGTCCGAGAAGTAGATATTTTATTTATTTTTTTTTCTGGTTTTTTCCTTTGTAATGGCCACAAAAGTCAGAATCGGAAATAATGTGTTGAGACCGTTCACTAGGAAAGATGTGGAGCCTGGATAAAGAAGGTGAGATTAGTGGGGAAGCTGCAGGGAATAAAAAATGTGGCAAGCCTTATTCTGTTGTATTTAGAAGGTGGTACAGTGGTGTCAGTGATCACCAACTGGAATAGGATTTGCATAAAAGAGGCTGCTGAAATGGTGATCAAATGTCATCTAGGAATCCTGGGGGAGCTAGCTGCCGAGTTTGCCCTGGAACTGCATGTGGTGTTCTTGTCCTCGGAAAAGAATAAGGTGGGAGTTCTAACCAGAGTGAAAAAAGCATTCATTGGAAACACTAGCGGATGTTCTGGGTTGGGTGGCGGTGATTTGTCGGTTTGAGGGCACAGAACTAAAGAAGCTGCACAATATGTGCCATATGGGGATTGATGTAACAATACTTTTTGCTCGAATGGTCGACTCCGATGTTGCCAGGGGAAGCGTTTAGAAGATAGTGGGGGAACTGTAACAGGTGCCCATCGATTGATCCTGCCCCTGAACACACGCGAACCAGGAAAGATTCAGGTAGTGGAAGAAGCTAGCCATTGATGTGACGCACTATCAGGGAAAGGTGTACCTTTCAGTGGTTGACTGTGGACTGGGGTGAATGGCTATATGGAGAGAAATTGGGGTGCAGACTGCTGCTGAGGTCACAGAGGTGCAGAATGCGATGTCTTTGGAAAGGGGGCCGGATCTTTACCTTTTGACCGACAGATTTGAAAAATAATTTTTTGTGGTAGAATGTGTCATATTAAACATCTTTTACTCTTAGCATTTTTGAGCAAAAACTTATATTTACGAAGTTATTTCATGTTAAAGTTGTCCTATTTTGGTAATTTCAACCAATCAATGACCTGTATTCAGCTGAATAAAATTACTGTTGTTGTTTGTCAACAAGAACTTCCGGCGGTGTATACTTCGTTTGTCACTGTTATTTATGACAACCCTAACAGCTTAAAGCTAAAACCAGTACAAACGCATGAACGATGTCATAAATAATTGTGACAAATGAAATATACATCGCCAATAGTTGTTGACAAACAACGGCAATAATTTTATTCAGCTGAATACACATCATTGATTGGTTGAAATTAACGAAATTGAACTACTTTAACGTAAAATTACTTTGTAAATATAAGTTTTTCTCAAAAATGCTAAGACTAAAAAATGTTTTATATGATACATTCTAGCAGTGTCCGAAGTTTGAAAGTGTTTAGTTACAAAAAACTATTTTTTAAATCTGTCGGTCAAAAGGTAAAGATCCAGGGGGCTGTAGGCGAGCTATTGATGGATAACAGCACAAGTTTTCGCTCAGAACAGCTGAGAGAGATGTTTGGAAAATGGAGCACAAGATGCTTTTTCAGAGCTGCATACAGGCCGGGTGGAAACGGGATTGTGGAACAGCGCCACTATGATTAAAGCCATAGCTGAGAGGAAACAAATCTTCCCCTATGGAGGCAGTCTTGTATAATATGTCACCCAGGGTAGGGCAAGCCAAAGAGTCGGTCCTGCACAGGGCCATATTCCAATACAAATGGAGACACCTGAGTGTGGTGCGGCAGCAGCTAGAGGTGGAAGGGATTACCTTCTGTGCAAGTTGGAGATGAAGTGTGCATAAAGCCCCTGAATGCTCTCTGCACAATACAGTGGGAAGAAGGAAAGGTGACCGCAAATGGTACTTTGGATAATGTATCAGTGGATGGGATGCCGCATCACATCTTGGATATTTGAAGGGTGATTAGCTCTTCGAATCACAAAGGGGAAGGTGACCCCGCGACCGTATGGAGATCTCTAAGGGAATGTCATCCTCCCAGTTAGATTGTGGGGGAGAGAGAAGAAATTTTCAGAAATTTTTCATGAAATGTCCCTACCTCCTCATCATTTTGAAGTATTTAGTGGAAAAAAAAAATTTAAAAATCCCCATCAAAACAGAGTAAATCCAAGTTACGTGAACAAAGTATTCAAGGCCTGTGCCAAAATATTCTTTTAATGTTTCCACCTGTAATAGCTTTCTAAATTTATTTTCTATGAACACACATGGCTGCATGGTTAAGGTTGCATTGCAACCACAGAGTTACAGGTTCAGTCCCACTGTGTGGCACTTAGTGCACGTCTTCCAACATAGTCTTATTGATTTATGCTCTATGACTGGAATTCGGTACATAGAAACTGGAGTGTGTGCATGGTAATTTAAATGTCTTTAAGATTTTTGCATGATTACAAAAATTGGTTAAATCACTCATTTTATAAAACAAATAAGAGTAATGGGATTTGAACAAATTGACTCAATCACCCTTGAAGATTGCTCCAGCATGGCAGTGAACTGTATATTAAAAAATGTCGAAATAATTTGCAGAATTATTCTTGAGTAACATTTTTTAGTTTCACATGAAATTGCCACCTGCCTTAGCACATTTCTCCACTTCACGAGGGTAGTTTTCATATTGTTGCTTGATCTGCTAAAAATATCATGCTAATTCCCACAAACCATACTATTCCATCCTAAAAATTGACCCACTGAGTAACTTGCTTCCCAACCTTATGACTTAGGGTTCAGTCACACCTTGCCTGCAACATATTATAACTTGTAATTACTAATATTGGCAGAATCATTAACATGCCAGGCGAAATGCTTAGCGGTTTTTCGTCTGTCTTCATGTTCTGAGTTCAAATTCCGCTGAAGTCAACTTTGCCTTTCATCTCTTCAGGGTCAATAAATTAAGTACCATTGTGTACTGGGGTCAATCTAATCGACTGGCCCCCTCCCCCCAAAATTTTGGGCCTTGTTCCTGTGTAGAAAAGAATATTGGAAGGAATGTGAATACTGCTGCAATTGACTGTCAGCCTTTGTCTACTTGGCAGTCCCTTGTGTTTGTTTTAGGGCAGTGAAGACCTAAATTCTTAGCTGCATTGTCATTGTAAATGTTATTTTCTCTTGCAGATGCTCCCTGCTGTAAAGCATGGTCTGTATGTTTTGTTGCTACTCTTTGCACAAGAGGGAGTGAGTCCTGGTCATACAGCCTTACCTGAACCACCCAGTTTGCTGTGTTACCAGGATATGTTGCTTAACAAACAAGTGTGCCGACCTGCTTGTCTTACTGGTTATTTTGCTGTTGCTGGGATGAACTCTTGTCATCAATGGCTCACATGCGAAGACTTTGATACCAACATTACCATTGGACGCAAGATTGCTAGTGGCCTTGGAAAAATGGTAAATAACATTCTGAAATATTTCATTGATGTCTTGTAGCTAAGAGGACAGAGGTGAAAGTTTCTGGATTGTAGGGTTCAGCTGCATTCTAGGTTTAAAACACTCTTTCATAGGTAAGTCTTAGATGTCCCAGTTGTATCACTCTTTTGTAATTTTATGAAAACAGTCTCGCAGCTAAGTCGCCTTTGTAGTGAAGATTATCAGCTAGTGACACACAAAAAGGCTTTAGGAATGGATGTTGTCTAAATGTTCCTGATCTTACCTGTTAGTATTTGATATATTGAAAAAAATCTGTTGGTCTACTACACGATTATATTTTTTTTTTACTGATACTTTGAGTCTCAATGACTAGTGAGGTTAAGTTACAGGACAAACTGGCCTCAGAAGTTCATACTTTACTACAACACATTCTTCTCGTTCCTGTTACTAAAGTACATAACTCTGCTTATTTGATTCTGTGCAAAAGAGGTCCATGGGTACCCCTCCCTTATCTCTCTACAATGTAGCCAATGTTCATCCACTAAAATTCTATATTTTGTGGCACTCTGTCAGTTATGACAACAAGGGTTCCAGTCAATCCAATCAACGGAACGGCTTGCTTGTGAAATTAACGTGCAAGTGCCTGAGCACTCTACAGACATGTGTACCCTTAATGTAATTCTTGGAAAAATTCAGTGTGACAAGGCTAGCCCTTTGAAATACAGGTGCAACAGAAACAGGAAGAAAGAGTGAGAGAAAGGGGTTGCCATCACCCAATTCTGGAGCCTCATGGAGCTTTGGGTGTTTTCGCTCAATAAACACTCACAAAGCCTGGCCTGAGAATCAAAACCGCAATCCTACGGCTGAGTTTACTGTCTTAACCACTGGGCCATTGCGCCTCCATGCTAAAATTCTATAGATCTAAGTTGTTCCAAGATTTGGCTCACAGCCTGCTAAATATGAAGCTCATTCTCCACTTCATATAGACATTTGCTCTCCAACATCCTCTTTTTTTTTCTCCAGGTCTGACTTCATCTTTATATATCGATCGATTACTGTGGTACTTTTCATCTGGCTGGAATCTTGTTCTGTCCACAGATCTGGTCTGCAGCTTGCAGTAGGTCGTCTTCACCTGGTGACCAATGAAGTCAATGGTTTGATCTCACTCTGTGGCTTCTTGAGCAAATGTTTTTAGCATAACCTCAGGTCAGCCAAGCCTTGTGAGTGAAATTTATGTTGACAAACTAATTGAAAGATGACCCAGCTTTGTCACTGTGGAGCACTTGCCTACTTAATGCACTGATTCACTGAGTTTGCTGTTAATGGGAGAGTTGAGCCAAAACTTGTACATTTGAACAGAAATACCTTGTATCAAGTTGACTCCCCTTACAACCATAGCCTCTCTGTATTTTGTATCTTACAATGCGAGATAAAGTAACGGTGCCAATATAATTAGCTAAAATACTCCAGCATAGCCACAAACCAATAACTGACACCCGTAAAAAGTGTTTTTGCACCATGCTGGCTGCATGCAGTAAGCACCATTCATGCGTGGGTCATTGCCAGTGCTGGTGACATGTAAAAAGCACCCTCCGAATGTAGTCAATGCCGGTGGCACATACAAAGCACCCACTACACACTTGGAGTGGTTGGTGTTAAGAAAGGCATCCAGCTGTAGAAACATTGCCAGATCAGATTGGAGCCTGCTGTGGCCTCTTCGTTTTCCAGACCCCAGTCAAACCGTCCAACCCATGCCAGCATGGAAAACGGACGTTAAACGATGATGATGATGAACTCAGAATGTATCAGAAAACCTATGATTAATTAGGAACAGTTAAACTAATTTTAAGCCTTTCCTCAGCCATGAAGTATTTTTGTCAATTATGTTACACGCCAATCTTTTATCAGTTATTTCCCTTCAGTGAGTTTAATCCATCGAAGGCATTTACATTGGTACAAAACCACACTCAGATCTCTCAAAATTCATTCATCAATCATTGATCACCCGGAGGCTAGAGAAGATAACCCTTATTTGTTCGTTTTCAACTTCCTATAATATGCCTATAAGTTTTTGTAATTGTTTTTTGTTGTAATCCCCTCCTATTTATTACTCTTATGGCCTTAAAAGAAATTATCATTTCTTTTGACTGTTGGTAGAATACTTCTTAGTGATGTTGTAAGTTGGGCTAAATATTTAGCTGCATTTCATCTGTCTTCACGTGGTTTCAGATTCTACGGAAGTCAACTTTGCCTTTTATCCTTTCAGGGTCAATGTAATTGACCTACCCTTATCATCGTTTAACGTCCGTTTTCCAATCTAGCATGGGTTTGACATTTCGACCGGGATCTGGGAAGCCAGGAGGCTGCACCAGGCTCCAGTCTGACCTGGCAGTGTTTCTACAGCTGGATGCCCTTCTTAACACCAACCACTCCATGAGTGTAGTGGGTGTCTTTTATGTGCCACCAGCATAGGGGCCAGAGCAGGCTGGCAAACGGCCACGATCGGTTGGCGCTTTTACGTGTCACCTCCCCCGAAATTACTGGCCTTGTGCTGGAATTTGAAACCCATATTGTCAGTGAGAAAGAAGTAACCTCATACAACTGTATTGATAGGATTCTCCCATTTCTCCATCCATTCTGTCTCTCCCCCACCCCCCACACACACCCAATATCTACCTTTGTCTCCTTTGCAAACTGCTTTCATTTACTTCATAGTTCTAATTCAGTTTTGTCTTTTTGCCTTCCTCCAGGTGTATGAGGCTCACTGGCAGAACCAAACCTTTGTTATGAACAAAGCTACCAAAGACAACAAATATTGGTCTGATTTTCACCATGGTTTGACCATGATTACAGCATTCCAGACTCACCCTCATATAATCCAACTGGTTGGCCATTGTAACAAAAGATATTTAACAGAGTTCCATCCACTGATGTCTGCTGACCATCTCTTTGATCATCTTAAATCCAAAGAACACACACTACATGATACCATTGAACTGCGTTACCAACTGTGCATGGATTATGTAAATATCCTCGCCTATCTTCACTCCAGTCCACGTGGCACACGAGTGATGTGTGATTCCAATGATCTGACCAAAACCCTCAGTCAATTCTTGCTGCGTTCTGACCTCCGACTGATCCTTAATGACCTTGATGCTCTACCTGAAGTGAATCGCTCAAAGAATCAGTTCATCAAGTGTGGTCACCGAGAAATTGGTGGAGAGTTTGTTGCTCCTGAGCAGTTGTGGCCTTATCTGGAAAGGCCGTTTGTTGACGCTGACATGCCATCGTATGATGAGAAATCTGATATTTGGAAGATACCCAGTGTGTGTAGTTATGTGTTGGGGTCATCTTCAGATGCTGTGTTACTGAAGTTGCACCTGTTGCATATACACAGCAGGTGTCAGTATGAGGAACCAGAACTGCGTCCGACAGCCAAGGAGGTGGCAGAAGAATATGAAAGAATTTGGAAGGTATTTACATCAAGGAAGGGGCAGAGATCTGAACTGTAACTATTTTCTTGAGGGCAATCCAATCTATATATAGTTGCTCAGTCAGCTAGAAATAACAGCCAAACCTCTCTCAAATTACACACTATCATCTTGGAAGGCTGCATTGGATGATTAGTCTAATTAAAGAAAGCGATGGAATGGTCACAGCTGGAACATCTTTCATCATAGGTCTGCTGGATTATAGCTGACCTTGGCTAAACATTTGTCACCACCAAAATATTTATTCACACGTGCACACACGTTTATGTATGTGCGCTTATGTATGCCCAAACAAGTCTAAACATACATACACACACACATCATTTTAACGTCTGCTTTTCCAGAATTGCATGGATTGGACAAAACTTGAAACAGAATTTTTAACAACTGGATGCTTTTCCTGGTGCCAACCTTCACCTGCTTCCAAGTAAAGTAATAATCCCTCGATCTATCGAACAATTAATAACCTGGACATGTTTTCATGGAGTACTGCAAACAAATGACACCAGTTTGAACAGGCAAGGCTTTTGTTTACAATTGGTGCTGATATCAGGACAATGGAGAATGTTAACTGTCATATACACATCATATATATATATATATATATCACCATGACTGACCAGGCTATCAGATGTTGCTACACATCGCTGGTCACAATGCGCTTCGCATTGTTTTAGCCTTCAAATGACGCCATCCCACTGGCTAAGCAAGCAGGCCAACAGAAGAAAGAGTGAGAGAAAGTTGTGGTGAAAGAGTACAGCAGGGATCGCCACCACCCCCTGCTGGAGCCTTGTGGAGCTTTAGGTGTTTCGCTCAATAAACACTCACAACGCCTGGTCTGGAAATCAAAACTGCGAGTCCACTGCCCTAACCACTGGGCCGTTGCGCCTCCACACACACACACATAACGGACTTCTTCCATTTCCTGTGTAACCATTTCACTCACAAGATATTAAAGCTGTAGTTTGTAGTAGAGGACTCTTGGAACCAGACCATCACAAAGTTAACTTCTTCATCTCACATGCATCCATTGGTACATAAATCATTAGCAGCAAGAAATGCATTTAGCTGAAAAGAAAAAAAACTTGCCTCCAAACACCTCCCTGTTCAACTCATAGAAAAAGAGAACCTTAAATGAACAAATGGGTAATATATATATATATATATAAAATATCTGCTTGTAAACCCATGTTTGAGAACATAATGGTGGAAGATGTCTTTTCTGTATTTTGTGACTTTTACCTGCTTTGGACTTCTTCTTCCATTGTCGACACCAAATATTATTGGTGTGAAAGAGGTAATCCCTTTGCTTTACATTTACATTTTTTTTTTTTCCCCCTTTTCTTTTCACTTCATACTTCAGCTGTTGCCATCTCTTGTTTGCAGATGTTATCTCTATAGTATTGGCATTTGTTTGCATGTGAATTTCTTAACCACCATCTAGCTTTTTTTTTTTTTTTTTTTAATGGTCTTGAAGCTGTATGTGGATTTATCAATTGCAGTAAAGTCTGCAATTTAACATAATGTCTTATGTTAAATGAATTCAAGGTGGATAATAATTAAAGAATTCAGAGGCAGGTTGCAATAGAGCACAAGGAAATGTTTATTACAGCTGATAAAAATTTGATAAAGCAAACTGGTAAGACACTTCAATTGTTAAAATATCTTGATTTAAATGTTCATCAAAATGTTGATATAAAGGTTAGAGAAAAACCTTAAATATAGCATCACAATAATGCTGGTAGGATGCTGGGTAGTTAAAAGTAAAATGCTACTTTGTGGGCAGCTAAAGTTCAAGAGCACTCATGAAGTACCAGCATTAACAAAGCACTAGGGTCAGTTCAACTGAAAATTCAAGGCAGTGTCCCAGCATGGCCACAGTTTATTGACTGAATCAAGTAAATAAGAAAAAATAAAATGGGAATTTCATAACCCTTTGTCTAAATTACACATTCCCCTTAATATTTTGTATATAAATATATATATAAAAGAACATTATTGTTCATAAGAATGTTAGTGGCCTCAAGCATAAAGCCATATGTTTTTGTTTTTTTTTTAATGCATTATATAAAGCTGATGGTAGTTAAATTATACAACCCTTAAACAAGTGCTCAATTTTATTTAAAGGCCTCACAACTGTTGAAATATAATTCCTAATGAATAATCAACCTTTTTTTTTTTTTTTTTTTTATTAAACTCTGGCAGTGGTCTGAAATAGAAGTTGGATAGTGGGGAGCATTTTGTGTAAAAATAATTTTTGAAAATGTGCATTGATAATCCTGTCCAACTTGGTGGGCAGGATGTTGTAGAGATAGACAAATCAAAGTTTATGCATCACGAATATCACAGGTCATTATAAGCCAAGCCACTGGGTTCTTGGAATAGTGGAGTGCAGGATGTTAAGATGTGTGTTAGTTCCTGTCCCAGACCGAAGCGCAGCGACACTGCTGCTGCCAGGGACGAAGATTATAACCATTTGCTGGTTATAATCTTCTCCATCAACACTAAATTTTAGTCATTTCTACACAGTACTCCAATGTGAAAACCATTTCATTAGCGGGGAAAATTAAATAATTTTTGAAACACACAGCAGAAATTTACCCTGATTTAAGCAAGTATATAAACATTACAATACCAGCTTAAATCAGTATGGAGTGATTTATTTCCATGGACTGAAAAAATTTTTTTTAATGGTTTCTCCCATTGCATAGTGCAAAAAAGAAAAAAACTTGAAAAATCAGTTGAGCGCCAGGATGGAGGGGTGAAAAAGATTTTTAAAAATCTTTTTTTATCATAAAAAGCTTCCCCCATGTATGTGGTGAGAAAAAAAAATTTTGAAAATCCAACTTACGTGGGTAACTTATTTCAGACCTCTGCCAAAACCTCTTCCTATATGCTATATGATGTTATATTTTTGTTTCACAATTGTAGTATATACTTTAGTTAGGTGGTGTAATGTCCCTGTCTCTCATAGAAATAGCAGAACACTTTTATATTATACTTTTGCTGTGTCTGGCACCCCCCTCCTTCATTTTTATAGGTTCTGTACACTAAACATTTGATCTAGTTTTATGAAAAGCACTTCATTTGGGTTAAAATAGTCTTTATTATTGAATGTTGACTGATAAGTGAGTTCTCTTGAAAATCCTAAAAATAAATGTATATATAAAACACTCCCTCCCAGCATGCACATAAATTGGGTAGTTTTGAAGATGTTTCAAATTGTTTTAACCCTTTAGTGTTCAGATTATTCAATCAAACATAATGCTTATTGATTCCCATTGATTTGAATTAATCATGCATTATCTCATATCTTTAAGATCTTGATGGTGTAATTACTTAATGTAGAATAACATTGTAGGGTAGGTGTGAGAGCCTGGATCTGGTCAGTTTGAACATAAAACAGATTAAATATTTCGGCCGGATATGGCCGGTTTAAATACTAAAGGGTTAAGGGGCCATAGTTTATCTATACTTAATGGGTTTTTTTATCCATAAATTTGTTCGGTAGAGTTCTGATGTAAGCATGTACTAAAACCCCTCAAAACTTTATTTTTATGAATTTTCACAATTTTTTTCGATTCTGGATAAAGGAATTAATACAATTATGCAATGAAAAATTATTTTTTTTTAAAGTTGTTACAGATTATTAAACAAGTTAAACAGGTTGGGAAGAATTGCAGAAAGATTAAATATTTTATATAGTTAATTTCTATACATTCATACGTATATTATTTTTCTAGCTAATTCTTAGGCTTAAACAATGAAACACGACAACCAAAATAGGTGTCGGACTTTTAAAGAGTATTTCTCATGGTAACAACCATTCCTCTGGATTTGAGTGACGTGGATTCATTTAGACAACCACAGACACTAAAGTTTTCTCCCAAATCTAGGGTTTTTGTAACTGCTCATCTTGACTTTTAAGAATTGAAATTGCATAAAAATATTCTTTAATTTTCAGAATTCCTATATGAGCAGTTATTTCAACCAATGGGAAATCTACAATCATATTTCCTCGGTTACACGACATTACGTCATATTGCCGGCTGTTATGAATTGGCTTGTAGTGACGTGCGCAACTTCTCCAAAGCTAGTTTAAATGTTTAAAGGTGCATGGCTGTATGCACTTGTGTGCTTTGTCTCCAAATTTGGAGTGGTACCAACACAGTCCGGACTTTGACTGTGAGGAACAACTACGACTACGCGATCTTGAGAAACGCTTGTCATCGCGTCCATCCTTTTGGTAAGAATTTCAATTTCTTTAGAAAAGCCATCAATTGAGTCTGCAGAAGATACCTCGGAGCAGACGCAAGCAGCATGTGACAATGGCTGCACGGAGAATTCAACAATTTTAGCAGCCATGGTGGCTATTTGGTCCACAGTATTTGATTCAAATGTTGTGGCCAAAATTGTTTGTATATTGGAAGGCAACCTTGAAAAAAATATCTTCCGAAGTAGAGGAGCGTCAGAGGATTTACCGCTTAACTCTCTCAAACGGCCCAAAAATTGTGACGGTGTTCTATCCCCCAACTCCTCATCTGCCATTAGCTCATTAAATCTACTTTCCTCACTTCTTGTATTTCTACGTAAAATTTCTGCCTTCACAGGCATCTGGACTAGGATCTGTAACGAGATCTCTAGCAGTAATTGCGAGTTGCGGAAGCATGCAGCTATAAAGAAGTTGCAATTGTTTCTCAGAAGAAATACTACGAGCTGAAAAATGTGCCTCTAGTTGCGCAAGCCAAAGTGTTGCATCTCCAGTGAAAACAGGTAACGATGCAAAAGACATTTTGTTTCTATTTTACTAGATGATCCTGTCAAAGGAAGGGAAAAAACGAATGAAAGTAGAAACCGACGAAAGAGGAACAAAACTGAATTGAAATTAAAAAAGAAGAAAAACCAGCAATTGAACCAACAAATGTTTCTATGTGAGTGCTAGCAGAGTTGAGTGTGTGAGTGCATGCGACAAGTGTTTGTGTCTGTGTGTTCTTGTGTGTGACATACAAATAAGGTGAATGCGTATAACACAGAAATACAGAGCATAAATGAAAGTCTCAGCTTAGAGTTAAAGATGGAATTTGGATTACCAGTTCATAAGTTACACGATATGCAAGAGTTCTATAGCAAGATGTTGTGTCTCGAGGTGGAAACTTTTTTGGGCGAATATGTCGTGCTGCGGTTGTAGCCTCAACTTCCTCCTCTTTGTTCTCTGGCTATCGTGCATTTCCAGACGTTTGAAATAATCCGACTGCCCTGCTCCTGTCGGAGCGTAGGCAGCCAGCAGTCTGAAAGCACCGCCGTCACTACCGTCCACGTCGAGAACCACCAACTTACCTTCCGGATCCAAGAAGACTGTCCTTATTTTCAAGTCCAGGCCCTTCCGAAACAACACCGCAGTACCACCACCGCCCGCTCCCGGCCGACACGGAGATAGAAATATCTCGTATCCGCCGAAAAGGGCTGCGAGTTCCTGCGGGTCGGAGAGCCTGGTTTCACTGATGGCTGCTACATCCACATCATGAAACCTCAGGTCGTTTAACAGGTGACCCTGTTTCCAAGGTGACCCGAGGCCTCTCACATTCAAGCAACCGATTCTAAGATTTGCCATGTTTCAAAAGTTAGGGGAAAAAAAGGAGAAGAAAAAGGCTCTACTTACTGTTGTTGGTGGTGGGGGTGGCTCCCTTGTGCTTTTGCACGGGTGCTTCCAAAATATTTTTATACAGTTTCTTCGAGAAACTTTTCCCTAACGATCCCACATCGTTAGGGAATATTTGTTTTATTTCGTTGTATGTTTTTGTGTTTATTTTTATTGTGAGAATGTGTGCTGGTGGTGTGTTTTGTGTTGGTATAACAAAATCTGTTATACTTGTACTGGTTGTGTTTTTCAAATACTCAACCAGTTCCTGGTTTTTTGTATTCACTGCTGTAATTGTGTCTGTGTGGGTTTGTGTCTGTGGCAGTGGCAATGGCAGTAGTGGTGTCGAAAGTGTTGTTGTTGTTTGTTGTTGTAAATGTGTGTTGATGTTGTTGATGTTTGGAAGCACTATTTGTTCGTGCTTCCCCTGTATATCTTTTTGTTTTTTCCTCCTTTTCTTTTTTGGAGGCACCGTGTTCCACTCTCCTTTGTTGGAATCAGAGCTTGCACAATCCGAGTACTCTTCATCCGGCAAAGGAATAGATGAGGGGTCTGCTTCAGCAGCAGGACGAAAAGTTATTGCTTCCGCCGGTATCGGTGGTGCCGCTGCTCCTGTTGCTGTTGATGTTGCTGCTGTCGACCTTCTAGGTACTGGTGTTGGTTTGGTGGTGGTTGTTGTTGTAGGAGGTGGTGTTGTTCGTCTTGGTGCTGGTGTTGGTGGTGTGGCAGCTTTTGGTGTTTCGTGTTGTTGTTGTCTCTTGCTGTACTCCTCCATTCTCTTTTTTTGAATGGGGCAGTCCCTCTTCAGGTGGCTTTCGCTACTGCAGAGGAAACATTTTGGCTTTCGCCCCTCTACAGTAACATTTAGCCTGGTCCCATCTAGTAAGATGACAAAGTCAGGTATGGCATTGATGTTTTCCTGCTGGATCTGTACCAGCAGTTCAATACCCATACCTGACCAGTTCTTTTCTCGTACCCTCCGAACATTTAGAATAGTGGCAGTGTCCTCTATGCCATAGAGGATAGCCGCCACTAGCCATGAGATATTCAGTTCGGGGGGTATTGTATTTATTGTTATTTTTTGGACCTTACGCCCGAGGTACATCGGAACGAGGAACAAATGTTCATTTTGCAAGGGCGAAATGGCATGCGCCCTTGCTTGCTCCTCTGTTGGGAAGCGAACCTCCATGGTTCCAAATCGCTTCCCTCTTGTCACATAGCTCTTTTGGCCCCAAATGGGCTTCAGAGCCATTTCTAACTGTTGGGGTGCGGCGTTAACCAATCTTTTGGTTTTCTTTTCGAAAACTTTATAGAATATTGTTTTTTTGAGGAAAACACTGTTTCCCTCTTTTCTCAACAAATCTTTTGCCATTTTTAGATCCTCCATCGTAATTTGTATATCTTCCGAAATCTGCTTCGCAGCTGAAGCAAAGCCTTTGGAATTTTCTTCAATTTTTGTTTCTTTCTTTATTTGTCTCTTATTCATATTATTCCCTTCCTCCCCCTTCGGTACTATAACATTAGTTGAAGGTAGAGGGGGGAAATCTAAAATGACGTTGCAAGAGACGCCGTCTTTTTTGTTCTTATTTAGAACGTTTTGCTTTTCAGCACGTTCCATTGTAATGTTTACTTCGCCTTTTACGGCTTGAAATGGGCGGTTCGTAACCTCTGACGAAATTTTTTCTTCTTGTGGAGGGGGTGGTGTTGCAAGGAGGAAAGAGCCAGCAGCTCTTTTTAAAGCCATTTTGGAAATGTGTGTGTGCAAAATAATCTAAATGTCAACAATATAAACATCAATTTCACCCCCAATGGGGCAAAATTTTGCCTAACCAACCAGCTCTGCAAAGAGCTAGTCGGCTTGGCTACAAAAATATTAAAAAATATTGACACTTATCAATAAATTTCCAATGAAATTGGTGCAAAATTCACGGAGCTTCCGGATACATGTCCATCAGCGTTGGAAGAAATAATAATAATCAATTCTTTTTTATTGGCCACAAGGGCTGACACGCATGATTACATGAAGGGACAAGACAGGACAAAAGGTTACAAAGGGTTTTGCCGTTTTTGAAAAACATCGAGTAAAAACTTTTTAACAACAATTATAATAAAACAATGAAAAACTCCCAAAAGGGGGAGACGTTTCGAAAGGTTCCTGGTGGAAAAACCCTACAAAAGCCAACGGGAGCCTGGTCAAAAAAAGGGGGTGTAGAGAGTCCCCTTTCTTCTCCTTTTACATTACCTTTTTGAAATCACCAACTTACCTTCCGGATCCAAGAAGACTGTCCTTATTTTCAGGTCCAGGCCCTTCCGAAACAACACCGCAGTACCACCACCGCCTGCTCCCGGCCGACATGGAGATAGAAATATCTCGTATCCACCGAAAAGGGCTGCGAGTTCCTGCGGGTCGGAGAGCCTGGTTTCACTGATGGCTGCTACATCCACATCATGAAACCTCAGGTCGTTTAACAGGTGACCCTGTTTCCAAGGTGACCCGAGGCCTCTCACATTCAAGCAACCGATTCTAAGATTTGCCATGTTTCAAAAGTTAGGGGAAAAAAAGGAGAAAAAAGGCTCTACTTACTGTTGGTGGGGGTGGCTCCCTTGTGCTTTTGCACGGGTGCTTCAACAATATTTTTATAAAGTTTCTTAGAGAAACTTTTCCCTAACGATCCCACATCGTTAGGGAATATTTGTTTAATTTCATTGTATACTGTTTTGTTTATTTTTATTGTGAGAATGTGTGCTGGTGGTGTGTTGTGTGTAGGTATTATGAAATCTGTAATGTTTGTGCTTGTTTTGTTTTTCAAATACTCAACCAGTTCTTGGTTTTTTGTATTTATCGCTGTAATTGTGTCTGTGTTTGTTTGTGTCTGTGGCAGTGGCAGTAGTGGTGTCGAAAGTGTTGTTGTTGTTGTTTGTTGTTGTTGATGTTGGGAAATACTATTTGTTCGTGCTTCCCCTGTAAATCTTTTTGTTTTTTCCTCCTTTTCTTCTTTGGAGGCATTATGTTCCATTCTCCTTTGTTGGAATCAGAGCTCGCACAATCCGAGATCTCTTCATCCGGCAAAGGAATGGTTGAGGGGTCTGCTTCAGTAGCAGGACGAAAGGTTTTTGGTTCCGCCGGTATCAGTGGTGCCGCTGCTCCTGTTGCTGTTGATGTTGCTGCAGTTGATCTTCGAGGTACTGGTGTCGGTGTTGGTTTGGTGGTGGTTGTCGGTGTTGGTTTGGTGGTGGTTGTTGTTGTAGGAGGTGGTGTTGTTCGTCTTGGTGCTGGTGTTGGTGGTGTGGCAGCCTTTGGTATTTCGTGCTGTTTTTGTTGTTTCTGTTGTTGTTGTTGTTGCCTCTTGCTATACTCCTCCATTCCCTTTTTTTGAATGGGGCAGTCCCTTTTCAGGTGGCTTTCGCTACTGCAGAGGAAACATTTTGGCTTTCGCCCCTCTACAGTAACATTTAGCCTGGTCCCATCCAGTAAGATGACAAAGTCAGGTATGGCATTGATGTTTTCCTGCTGGATCTGTACCAGCAGTTGAATACCCATGCCTGACCAGTTCTTTTCTCGTACCCTCCGAACATTCAGAATAGTGGCAGTGTCCTCTATGCCATAGAGGACAGCCGCCACTAGCCATGAGATTTTCTGTTCGGGGGGTATTGTGTTAATGGTTATTTTTTGTACCTTACGCCCGAGGTATGTCGGGACGAGGAACAAATGTTCATTTTGCAAGGGCGAAATGGCGTTCGCCCTTGCAAGCTCCTCTGTTGGGAAGCGAACCTCCACGGTTCCAAAACGCTTCCCTCTTGTCACATAGCTCTTTTGGCCCCAAATGGGCTTCAGAGCTATTTCTAATTGTTGTGGTGTGGCGTTAACCAATCTTTTGGTTTTCTTTTCGAAAACTTTATAAAAGATTGTTTTTTTTATTTGTCTCGTGTATGAGTTGTTGAGGTGTGTTAAGGAAAACACTATTTCCTTCCTTTCTCAACAAATCTTTTGCCATTTTAATGTCTTCCATTGTTATTTGTACACCTTCCGAAATTTGCTTCGCAGCAGAAGCAAAATCGTTAGAGACTTTTACATTTTTTTGTTGGTTCCTGTCTGTGTTTGTGTCTGTAAAAGGTTTCTTTTCCTCCCCCTTCGGTACAGCATCACTTGTTGAAGGCAGAGGGGGGAAATCAAGAGTGACGTCGAACGCGACGTCCCGACTAGCATTCTCCCTTCGAACGGTGCGCGTGCTTTCTGTTTCGGAAGGAGGAGCTCTGTTGCCTTTTACGGCCTGAAATGGGTTGTTCGTAACCCGTGACGTTATTTTTTTTTGTTCTTGTGGAGGGGGTGTTGTAAGAAGGAGGGAAGAGCCAGCAGCTCGTTTCAATGCCATTTTGTAATGTGTGTGTGCAAAAAATGTCAATTTCAAATGGATAAACAGTAATTTCACCTCGAATGGGGCAAAATTTCGCCCAACCGACGAGCTCCGCAAGAAGCCGGTCGGTTTGGCTACAAAAATATTAAAAAATATCAAAACTTATCAATAGATTTCCAATGAAATTGGTACCAAATTCACGGAGCCTTTTCAGACACGTCCATCGGCGTCGGAAGGAATAATAATAATAATAATAATAATCCTTTTTTATTGGCCACAAGGGCTGACACGCATGATTACATAAAGGGACAAGACAGGACGAAAGGTTACAAAGGGTTTTGCCGTTTTTTTTAAAACATCGAGTAAAAATCTTTATAACAACTTATAAAATTCAACAATGAAAAACTCCCAAAAGGGGGAGACGTTTCGAAAGGTTCCTGGTGGAAAAAACCCTACAAAAGCCAACGGGAGCCTGGTCTAAAAAGGGGGTGTAGAGAGTCCCCTTTCTTCTCCTTTTACATTACCTTTTTCTTTGAAATCACAGGCGAAACCTGAGAACTGGTCCATTTATACAGGCCAGTCTCGCACAATTCACCCACCTTTCATAAAACTTGCTATCGGACAGCACTTTCCTCTCTAACCTCATCTTCCTTTTCAAGTGAAACTTGAAAAAGTTGATGAGGCCTTGACCAAAGAGGAAAGTGTCTGTCTTTAGCCCTTTTAAACGAGTCCACCACACGACCTCTTTCGCCACAGCCACTAGGCACAAGAAAACGGCCTCGCCCTCCTTGTTAAAGGAGGTCGGCGGGGCAATCTTCACTATGGATTCGGCCGATAGTCGGATCCGTCCTATACGTGACAGTAGCTGTTCGACATAAACCCATATTTCAGCAATACTCGGGCACTGGACGAGTGCGTGCAGGACGGTTTCGTCGTCCTGGCAACACCTCGGGCAGGCCCGGCTGACGGCACTTCCGTGCCGGTAGAGTTTATCTCGAACAGGCAGAGCCCCTCGGTAGCACTGCCAAGCGAGAGACCTCTGGAAATTATCCATCGGCCCCGGCCCGAAAGTCCTCCCGAACAGACCGCACAGTTCGTCATCTTCAACGCCTAGAGTTTCCCCGGGAACGTCGTCGCATTTTTCCTCCACTAACCCTCTATAGAAAGCTAGAGTGGAGCTGTAACCGACCGCATTGCCCGCCTGGCGGAGGGCGGAGAGGGCTTGACGGCACTCGAGGTGCCAAGCGCCCTTTCTCGGTCTACGTTTGATCCAGGTCTGCAGTTCCGTCAAAGAGACGAGCTGCGGAAAATCGCGTCTGACAAAAGACGACCACACCTGTTCACCGTCTAGGAAGCGCTTGAGATGCCGCAGCCTGAGCGCATGTCTGCGCAACAGCAACCACGGCATTCCAAGGCCTCCGTTCAGCGGTCGTTGACAGCAGATGGATCGCCTGACCAGTGGCACCTGACCCTTCCACAAAAAGTCGAAGAGCAGACGTACCAGCTTGGCCAACCAGCGGTCGGGACAAGGGACGACGGTCAAGCGGTAATAGATGACGGATGCGATGTACGCATTCGCCACCTCCGCTCGACCTTTCAGGGACAGCTTTCTCTCGGCCCATTTCTGGGTGAGACGTGCCACCCTGCTCATCACCTCTTCCCAGTTCTTATCCACCTGGAGGTCCGGACCGAACCAGACCCCGAGCAGTTTAACGGGTCCGTCTGTCCAGCGCCCTACGACGCTGTTGGACGGCATGGGCTTGCCTCTCCAGGTGCCCAGTTGCAAGCCCACAGACTTTTCCGCGTTAATCTTTGCCCCTGTCACCGCTTGGTACTGGTTTAGCGTCTCGCCAATCAGGCCAATGTGCCTGTGGCTCGACACCACCACGGTGACGTCGTTGGCATAAGCAGACACGCTGTTTCCGCCTCCTAGATCGCGCGGGATACCCCTCAAAGCCTCCAACTTGCGCAGTAATGGCTCGAGAGTCAAAATGTACAAGAGGGAGGAGAGAGGGCATCCTTGGCGGACCGAATGCGAGATGTCGAACGGTTCCGAAAGGTGACCGTTCACCCGTATCACCGAGCAGATGTTGCTGTATAAAGCAGCGATCCATCCGCGGAAGACTGGACCGAAGCCGGCTGCCCTGAGGACAGCTGCCAGGTACCGATGGTCGACCCTATCGAAGGCTTTACTCTGATCCAAGTTGATCAAAGCCCCACCTGCGCCAGCGTCGTTACCCACCCTCTCTATGATGCAGCGCATGAGATGGAGGTTGTCGTGTATCGACCTGGTCGGCACGGTGCATGTTTGCGTCTTGCCGACAAGCTTGTCCACGACAAGCTTGTCCACGACAAGCGCCAATCTCTTGGCTAGCACCTTGGCCAAAATCTTCAACTCTGCATTGAGCAGAGTGATGGGCCGGAAATTCCCTATAACGTCCCCCTTGTTTGGGTCCTTCTTTAGCAAAGCCACCACCCCTCGACAGACAAAAGCAGGAATTCTCCCGTTTTGCTGCCAGTTGCAGTAGACGTTTGCCAACAGTTCCGCAAACAAGTCTGGCATTGAAAAGTAAAGCTCGTAGGGCAGACCATCCGAACCCGGCGATCTACCTCTCGTGCAACTCTTCATCGCTTCCTGTACTTCCCAGGCAGATATCGGTCCTTCGCAGCACTCTGCCTCGCTGTCCGAGAGTTGCGGCAGTCCGTCCAGGTACACACCGAAGTCTGTACCGTTGGTGTCCGTTCCACCGCTCGTCCCAAACAGTTGAGCAAAGTGCCGCTGAAGCACCGTACACATCTGCTTCGGTTGGGTAACCTCGCGCCCGTTCTGGTCCACCAAAGACCGAATGGTTGCTCTGTTGCCTCGCTTCGCCTCCGCCACGCGGGCCCATCGAGCGGCTCTAGTCCCCTCCCCGCTTAGCGAACGTGCCTTAGCTCTGACAACGCAGCCTTCGTGTTTGGCGTCGAAGTGTTGGTCGAGGGCCAACCTTGCCACCAACACGTCGGTCGCGATGCCAGTGTCAAGAGCCTCGTCTAGTTTCTTAACTAAATCCCGCTCTCTCTTCCTACGTTCAATAGCTAGAGTCTTACTATACCTAATCGACTCTACTCTAATTGCTCTCTTGAGGGCAAACCACCAGTTGTTGTTGATGATTGCCCCCGTGAGCGCCCGCTTAACTAGTAAACTAATCCGGTCTCTGTAAGCTTTGCACGCCGTTAACGACGCGTTCAGCTTCCAGTAGCCGGGTCCCTGTCTATGTAGCCTATCTAAGTCGACCGTACAGATCACTAATTTGTGGTCCGTATATTCGACTAGGTGGAATTGTGGACACCCTACGCTGTCCTTATCCGCTGGCCTACAAAACACTCTATCTAAGTACGATCTAGACGACCCGATGCGGTTTGTCCAAGTCCACATTGGCACATTCGGGTTGTCTAGTCGAAACCTGTCGGACAGCTGAAAGCGGCCGAGTAGGTTGGCGAGGCTCTTGCACCCTCCCCCTCTCCTATCAGACGCTCCCCTGCCCACCCGATCGAAACGTTCGTCTAAGACAGCGTTCCAATCCCCAACTAGTACTAGAGTGCGTGACGTTCCCAGGAAAACTTCCAGACGTTTGAAATAATCCGACTGCCCTGCTCCTGTCGGAGCGTAGGCAGCCAGCAGTCTGAAAGCACCGCCGTCACTACCGTCCACGTCGAGGACCACCAACTTACCTTCCGGATCCAAGAAGACTGTCCTTATTTTCAGGTCCAGGCCCTTCCGAAACAACACCGCAGTACCACCACCGCCCGCTCCCGGCCGACACGGAGATAGAAATATCTCGTATCCGCTGAAAAGGGCTGCGAGTTCCTGCGGGTGGGAGAGCCTGGTTTCACTGATGGCTGCTACATCCACATCATGAAACCTCAGGTCGTTTAACAGGTGACCCTGTTTCCAAGGTGACCCGAGGCCTCTCACATTCAAGCAACCGATTCTAAGATTTGCCATGTTTCAAAAGTTAGGGGAAAAAAAAGGAGAAAAAAGGCTCTACTTACTGTTGTTGGTGGTGGGGGTGGCTCCCTTGTGCTTTTGCACGGGTGCTTCAATAATATTTTTGTAAAGTTTCTGAGAGAAACTTTTCCCTAACGATCCCACATCGTTAGGGAATATTTGTTTTATTTCGTTGTAAACTGTTTTGTTTATTTTTATTGTGAGAATGTGTGCTGGTGGTGTGTTGTGTGTAGGTATTATGAAATCTGTAATGTTTGTGCTTGTTTTGTTTTTCAAATACTCAACCAGTTCCTGGTTTCTTGTATTCACTGCTGTAATCGTGTCTGTAATTGTGTCTGTGGTAGTGGCAGTAGTGGTGTCGAAAGTGTTGTTGTTGTTGTTTGTTGTTGTGAGTGTGTGTTGTTGTTGATGTTGGGAAGTACTATTTGTTCGTGCTTCCCCTGTAAATCTTTTTGTTTTTTCCTCCTTTTCTTTTTTGGAGGGACTATGTTCCATTCTCCTTTGTTGGAATCAGAGCTCGCACAATCCGAGATCTCTTCATCCGGCAAAGGAATGGTTGAGGGGTCTGCTTCAGTAGCAGGACGAAAAGTTTTTGGTTCCGCCGGTATCGGTGGTGCCGCTGCTCCTGTTACTGTTGATGTCGCTGCTGTCGACCTTCGAGGTACTGGTGTCGGTGTTGGTTTGGTGGTGGTTGTCGGTGTTGGTTTGGTGGTGGTTGTTGTTGTTGGAGGTGGTGTTGTTCGTCTTGGTGATGGTGTTGGTGGTGTGGTATTTCGTGCTGTTTTTGTTGTTTCTGTTGTTGTTGCTTGTGTTGTTGTTGTTGTTGCTGCCTCTTGCTATACTCCTCCATTCTCTTTTTTTGAATGGGGCAGTCCCTTTTCAGGTGGCTTTCGCTACTGCAGAGGAAACATTTTGGCTTTCGCCCCTCTACAGTAACATTTAGCCTGGTCCCATCCAGTAAGATGACAAAGTCAGGTATGGCATTGATGTTTTCCTGCTGGATCTGTACCAGCAGTTGAATACCCATGCCTGACCAGTTCTTTTCTCGTACCCTCCGAACATTCAGAATAGTGGCAGTGTCCTCTATGCCATAGAGGACAGCCGCCACTAGCCATGAGATTTTCTGTTCGGGGGGTATTGTGCTTATAGTTTTTTTTGTACCTTACGCCCGAGGTACGTCGGGACGAGGAACAAATGTTCATTTTGCAAGGGCGAAATGGCGTTCGCCCTTGCAAGCTCCTCTGTTGGGAAGCGAACCTCCACGGTTCCAAATCGCTTCCCTCTTGTCATAGCTCTTCTGGCCCCAAATGGGCTTCAGAGCCATCTCTAACTGTTGTGGTGGGCGTTAAACAATCTTTTAGTTTTCTTTTCGAAAACTTTATAAAAGATTGTTCTTTTGTTTGTCTCTTGTGTGAGTTGTTGAGGTGTGTTAAGGAAAACACTGTTTCCCTCCTTTCTCAACAAATCTTGTGCCATTTTTATGTCCTCCATTGTTATTTCTACATCTTCCGAAATTTGCTTCGCAGCAGAAGCAAAATCGTTAGAGACTTTTACATTTTTTCGTTGGTTCTTGTCTGTGTTTGTGTCTGTTATAAGTTTCTTTACCTCCCCCTTCGGTACAGCATCACTTGTTGAAGGCAGAGGGGGGAAATCAAGAGTGACGTCGAACGCGACGTCCTGACTAGCATTCTCCTTTCGAACGGCGCGTGCTTTCCGTTTCGGAAGGAGGAGCTCTGTTGCCTTTTACGGCTTGAAATGGGTTGTACGTAACCCGTGACGTTGTTTTTTGTTCTTGTGGAGGGGGTGTTGTAAGAAGGAGGGAAGAGCCAGCAGCTCGTTTTAAAGCCATTTTGTAAATGTGTGTGTGCAAAAAAATGTCAATTTCAAATGGATAAACAGTAATTTCACCCCGAAGGGGCAAAATTTCGCCCAACCGACGAGCTCCGCAAGAAGCCGGTCGGTTTGGCTACAAAAATATTAAAAAATATTCAAACTTATTAAAAAATTTCCAATAAAATTGGCACAAAACTCACAGAGCTGATTCACGTACGTCCATCGGCGTCGGAAGGAATAATAATAATAATAATCAATTCTTTTTTATTGGCCACAAGGGCTGACACGCATGATTACATAAAGGGACAAGACAGGACGAAAGGTTACAAAGGGTTTTGCCGTTTTTTAAAAACATCGAGTAAAAATCTTTATAACAACTTATAAAATTCAACAATGAAAAACTCCCAAAATGGGGAGACGTCTCGAAATGTTCCCGGTGGAAAAAACCCTACAAAAGCCAACGGGAGCCTGGTCAAAAAAAGGGGGTGTAGAGAGTCCCCTTTCTTCTCCTTTTACATTACCTTTTTCTTTGAAATCACAGGCGAAACCTGAGAACTGGTCCATTTATACAGGCCAGTCTCGCACAATTCACCCACCTTTCATAAAACTTGCTATCGGACAGCACTTTCCTCTCTAACCTCATCTTCCTTTTCAAGTGAAACTTGAAAAAGTTGATGAGGCCTTGACCAAAGAGGAAAGTGTCTGTCTTTAGCCCTTTCAAACGAGTCCACCACACGACCTCTTTCGCCACAGCCACTAGGCACAAGAAAACGGCCTCGCCCTCCTTGTTAAAGGAGGTCGGCGGGGCAATCTTCACTATGGATTCGGCCGATAGTCGGATCCGTCCTACACGTGACAGTAGCTGTTCGACATAAACCCATATTTCAGCAATACTCGGGCACTGGACGAGTGCGTGCAGAACGGTTTCGTCGTCCTGGCAACACCTCGGGCAGGCCCGGCTGACGGCACTTCCGTGCCGGTAGAGTTTATCTCGAACAGGCAGAGCCCCTCGGTAGCACTGCCAGGCGAGAGACCTCTGGAAATTATCCATCGGCCCCGGCCCGAAAGTCCTCCCGAACAGACCGCTCAGTTCGTCGTCTTCAACGCCTAGAGTTTCCCCGAGAACGTCGTCGCATTTTTCCTCCACTAACCCTCTATAGAACGCTAGAGTGGAGCTGTAACCGACCGCATTGCCCGCCTGGCGGAGGGTGGAGAGGGCTTGACGGCACTCGAGATGCCAAGCGCCCTTTCTCGGTCTACGTTTGATCCAGGTCTGCAGCTCCGTCAAAGAGACGAGCTGCGGAAAATCGCGTCTGACAAAAGACGACCACACCTGTTCACCGTCTAGGAAGCGCTTGAGATGCCGCAGCCTGAGCGCATGTCTGCGCAACAGCAACCACGGCATTCCAAGGCCTCCGTTCAGCGGTCGTTGACAGCAGATGGATCGCCTGACCAGTGGCACCTGACCCTTCCACAAAAAGTCGAAGAGTAGGCGTACCAGCTTGGCCAACCAGCGGTCGGGACAAGGGACGACGGTCAAGCGGTAATAGATGACGGATGCGATGTACGCATTCGCCACCTCCGCTCGACCTTTCAGGGACAGCTTCCTCTCGGCCCATTTCTGGGTGAGACGTGCCACCCTGCTCGTCACCTCTTCCCAGTTCTTATCCACCTGGAGGTCCGGACCGAACCAGACCCCGAGCAGTTTAACGGGTCCGTCTGTCCAGCGCCCTACGACGCTGTTGGACGGCATGGGCTTGCCTCTCCAGGTGCCCAGTTGCAAGCCCACAGACTTTTCCGCGTTAATCTTTGCCCCTGTCACCGCTTCGTACTGGTTTAGCGTCTCGCCAATCAGGCCAATGTGCCTGTGGCTCGACACCACCACGGTGACGTCGTCGGCATAAGCAGACACGCTGTTTCCGCCTCCTAGATCGCGCGGGATGCCCCTCAAAGCCTCCAACTTGCGCAGTAATGGCGAGAGAGTCAAAATGTACAAGAGGGAGGAGAGAGGGCATCCTTGGCGGACCGAACGCGAGATGTCGAACGGTTCCGAAAGGTGACCGTTCACCCGTATCACCGAGCAGATGTTGCTGTATAAAGCAGCGATCCACCCGCGGAAGACTGGACCGAAGCCGGCTGCCTTGAGGACAGCTGCCAGGTACCGATGGTCGACCCTATCGAAGGCTTTACTCTGATCCAAGTTGATCAAAGCCCCACCCGCGCCAGCGTCGTTACCCACCCTCTCTATGATGTAGCGCATGAGATGGAGGTTGTCGTGTATCGACCTGGTCGGCACGGCGCATGTCTGCGTCCCGCCGACCAGCTTGTCCACGACAAGCGCCAATCTCTTGGCTAGCACCTTGGCCAAAATCTTCAACTCTGCATTGAGCAGAGTGATGGGCCGGAAATTCCCTATAACGTCCCCTTGTTTGGGTCCTTCTTTAGCAAAGCCACCACCCCTCGACAGACAAAAGCAGGAATTCTCCCGTTTGCTTGCCAGTTGCAGTAGACGTTTGCCAACAGGTCCGCAAACAAGTCTGGCATTGAAAAGTAAAGCTCGTAGGGCAGACCATCCAAACCCGGCGATCTACCTCTCGTGCAACTCTTCATCGCTTCCTGTACTTCCCAGGCAGATATCGGTCCTTCGCAGCACTCTGCCTCGCTGTCCGAGAGTTGCGGCAGTCCGTCCAGGTACACACCGAAGTCTGTACCGTTGGTGTCCGTTCCACCGCTCGTCCCAAACAGTTGAGCAAAGTGCGCTGAAGCACCGTACACATCTGCTTCGGTTGGGTAACCTCGCGCCCGTTCTGGTCCACCAAAGACCGAATGGTTGCTCTGTTGCCTCGCTTCGCCTCCGCCACGCGGGCCCATCGAGCGGCTCTAGTCCCCTCCCCGCTTAGCGAACGTGCCTTAGCTCTGACAACGCAGCCTTCGTGTTTGGCGTCGAAGTGTTGGTCGAGGGCCAACCTTGCCGCCAACACGTCGGTCGCGATGCCAGTGTCAAGAGCCTCGTCTAGTTTCTTAACTAAATCCCGCTCTCTCTTCCTACGTTCAATAGCTAGAGTCTTACTATACCTAATCGACTCTACTCTAATTGCTCTCTTGAGGGAACCACCAGTTGTTGTTGATGATTGCCCCCGTGAGCGCCCGCTTAACTAGTAAACTAATCCGGTCTCTGTAAGCTTTGCACGCCGTTAACGACGCGTTCAGCTTCCAGTAGCCGGGTCCCTGTCTATGTAGCCTATCTAAGTCGACCGTACAGATCACTAATTTGTGGTCCGTATATTCGACTAGGTGGAATTGTGGACACCCTACGCTGTCCTTATCCGCTGGCCTACAAAACACTCTATCTAAGTACGATCTAGACGACCCGATGCGGTTTGTCCAAGTCCACATTGGCACATTCGGGTTGTCTAGTCGAAACCTGTCGGACAGCTGAAAGCGGCCGAGTAGGTTGGCGAGGCTCTTGCACCCTCCCCCTCTCCTATCAGACGCTCCCCTGCCCACCCGATCGAAACGTTCGTCTAAGACAGCGTTCCAATCCCCAACTAGTACTAGAGTGCGTGACGTTCCCAGGAAAACTTCCAGACGTTTGAAATAATCCGACTGCCCTGCTCCTGTCGGAGCGTAGGCAGCCAGCAGTCTGAAAGCACCGCCGTCACTACCGTCCACGTCGAGGACCCAAACTTACCTTCCGGATCCAAGAAGACTGTCCTTATTTTCAGGTCCAGGCCCTTCCGAAACAACACCGCAGTACCACCACCGCCCGCTCCCGGCCGACACGGAGATAGAAATATCTCGTATCCGCCGAAAAGGGCTGCGAGTTCCTGCGGGTCGGAGAGCCTGGTTTCACTGATGGCTGCTACATCCACATCATGAAACCTCAGGTCGTTTAACAGGTGACCCTGTTTCCAAGGTGACCCGAGGCCTCTCACATTCAAGCAACCGATTCTAAGATTTGCCATGTTTCAAAAGTTAGGGGAAAAAAAAGGAGAAAAAAGGCTCTACTTACTGTTGTTGGTGGTGGGGGTGGCTCCCTTGTGCTTTTGCACGGGTGCTTCCACAATGTTTTTGTAAAGTTTCTTCGAGAAACTTTTCCCTAGCGATCCCACATCGTTAGGGAATATTTGTTTGATTTCATCATATGTTTTTGCATTTATTTTTATTGTGAGAATGTGTGCTGGTGGTGTGTTTTGTGTTGGTATGATGAAATCGGTTATATTTGTACTAGTTTTGTTTTTTAAGTACTCCACTAGTTTTTGGTTCTTTGTGTTTATTGATGTAATTGTGTCTGTGTGTGTTTGTGTGTGTGGCAGTGGCAGTAGTGGTGTCGAAAGTGTTGTTGTTGTTGTTGTTGTGAGTGTGTGTTGTTGTTGTTGTTGTTGTTGATGTTGGGGGAAGCACTATTTGTTCGTGCTTCCCCTGTAAATTTTTGTTTCTTCCTCCTTTTCTTCTTTGGAGGCACTATACTCCATTCTCCTTTGTTGGAATCAGAGCTCGCACAATCCGACTCTTCATCCGGCAAAGGAATGGTTGAGGGGTCTGCTTCAGTAGCAGGACGAAAAGTTTCTGGTTCCACCGGTATCGGTGGTGCCGCTGCTCCTGTTACTGTTGATGTCGTTGCTGTCGACTTCGAGGTACTGGTGTCGGTGTTGGTTTGGTGGTGGTTGTCGGTGTTGGTTTGGTGGTGGTTGTTGTTGGAGGTGGTGTTGTTCGTCTTGGTGCTGGTGTTGGTGATGGTGTTGGTGGTGTGGCAGCCTTTGGTTTTTCTTGCTGTTTTTGTTGTTTCTGTTGTTGTTGCTTGTGTTGTTGTTGTTGTTGTTGTTGTTGTTGTTGCTGCTGCCTCTTGCTATACTCCTCCATTCTCTTTTTTTGAATGGGGCAGTCCCTTTTTAGGTGGCTTTCGCTACTGCAGAGGAAACATTTTGGCTTTCGCCCCTCTACAATAACATTTAGCCTGGTCCCATCCAGCAAGATGACAAAGTCAGGTATGGCATTGATGTTTTCCTGCTGGATCTGTACCAGCAGTTGAATTCCCATGCCTGACCAGTTCTTTTCTCGTACCCTCCGAACATTCAGAATAGTGGCAGTGTCCTCTATGCCATAGAGGACAGCCGCCACTAGCCATGAGATTTTCTGTTCGGGGGGTATTGTACTTATAGTTATTTTTTGTACCTTACGCCCGAGGTACGTCGGGACGAGGAACAAATGTTCATTTTGCAAGGGCGAAATGGCGTTCGCCCTTGCAAGCTCCTCTGTTGGGAAGCGAACCTCCACGGTTCCAAATCGCTTCCCTCTTGTCACATAGCTCTTCTGGCCCCAAATGGGCTTCAGAGCCATCTCCAACTGTTGTGGTGTGGCGTTAAACAATCTTTTAGTTTTCTTTTCGAAGACTTTATAAAAGATTGTTCTTTTGTTTTGTCTCTGTGGTGTTGTTGAGGTGTGTTGAGGAAAACACTGTTCCCCTCCTTTCTCAACAAATCTTGTGCCATTTTTATGTCCTCCATTGATACTTCTACATCTTCCGAAATTTGCTTCGCAGCAGAAGCAAAATCGTTAGAAGCTTTTACAGTTTTTTGTTGGTTCTTGTCTGTGTTTGTGTCTGTTATAAGTTTCTTTTCCTCCCTCTTCGGTACAGCATCACTTGTTGAAGGCAGAGGGGGGAAATCAAGAGTGACGTCGAACGCGACGTCCTGGCTTGCATTCTCCTTTTGAACCGAGCGCGTGCACTCCGGTTCGGAAGGAGGATCTTTGTTGCCTTTTACGGCTTGAAATGGGTTGTACGTAACCCGTGACGTTGTTTTGTGTTCTTGTGGAGGGGGTGTTGCAAGAAGGAGGGAAGAGCCAGCAGCTCGTTTCAGAGCCATTTTGTAATTATGTGTGTGCAAAAATGTCAATTTCAAAATAAAAAACAGCAATTTCACCCCGAAGGGGCAAAATTTTCGCCCAACCGACGAGCTCCGCAAGAAGCCGGTCGGTTTGGCTACAAAATATTAAAAAATATTCAAGCTTATTAAAAAATTTCCAATAAAATTGGCACAAAACTCACAGAGCTGATTCACGTACGTCCATCGGCGTCTGAAGGAATAATAATAATAATAATAATAATAATAATAATAATAATAATAATTAATTCTTTTTTATTGGCCACAAGGGCTGACACACATGATTGGTAAACATAAAGGGACAAAACAGGACGAAAGGTTACAAAGGTTTTTTTTCGCTTTTGAGAAAATCCGAGTAAAAACAGTTCAACAACGAAAAACTCTCAATAGGGGGAGGCGCTTCGAAAGGTTCCTGGTGGAAAAAACCCCATAAAAGCCAACGGGAACCTGGTCAAAAAGGGGGGTAGAGAGTCCCTTTTCTCCTTTTATATTAATTTTTTGAATCACAGGCGAAACCTGAGAACCGGTCCATTTATACTGGCCATTCTCGCACAATTCACCCACCTTTCATAAAACTTGCTATCAGACAGCACTCTCCTCTCTAACCTCATCTTCCTTTTCAAGTGAAACTTGAAAAAGTTGATGAGGCCTTGACCAAAGAGGAAAGTGTCTGACTTTAGCCCTTTCAAACGGGACAAGGGACGACGGTCAAGCGGTAATAGATGACGGATGCGATGTACGCATTTGCCACCTCCGCTCGACCTTTCAGGGACAGCTTCCTCTTGGCCTATTTCTGGGTGAGACATGTCACCATGCTCATCACCTCTTCCCAGTTTTTATCCACCTGGAGGTCCGGACCGAACCAGACCCCGAGCAATTTAACGGGTCCGTCTGTCCAGTGCCCTACGACGCTGTTGGACGGCATGGGCTTGCCTCTCCAGGTGCCCAGTTGCAAGCCCACAGACTTTTCCGCGTTAATCTTTGCCCCTGTCACCGCTTCGTACTCGTTTAGTGTCTCGCCAAGCAGGCCAATGTGCCTGTGGCTCGACACCACCACGGTGACGTCGTCGGCATAGGCAGACACGCTGTTTCCGCCTTCTAGATCGTGCGGGATACCACTCAAAGCCTCCAACTTGCGCAGTAATGGCTCGAGAGTCAAAATGTACAAGAGGGAGGAGAGAGGGCATCCTTGGCGGACCGAACGCGAGATGTCGAACGGTTCCGAAAGGTGACCGTTCACCCGTATCACCGAGCAGGCTTTACTCTGATCCAAGTTGATCAAAGCCCCACCCGCGCCAGCGTCGTTACCCACCCTCTCTATGATGTAGCGCATGAGATGGAGGTTGTCGTGTATCGACCTGGTCGGCACGGCGCATGTGTGCGTTTTGCCAACCAGCTTGTCCACGGCAAGCGCCAATTTCTTGGCCAAAATCTTCAACTCTCCATTGAGCAGAGTTATGGGCCGAAAATTCCCTATAACGTCCCCCTTGCTTGGGTCCTTTTTTAGCAAAGCCACCACCCCTCAACAGACAAAAGCAAGAATTCTCCCGTTTTGCTGCCAGTTGCAAACAGGCCCGCAAACAAGTCTGGCATTGAAAAGTAAAGCTCGTAGGGCAGACCATCAAAACCCGGCGATCTACCTCTCGTGCAACTCTTCAACACCGCAGTACCACCACCGCCTGCTCCCGGCCGACACGGAGATAGAAATATCTTGCATCCACCAAAAAGGGCTGCGAGTTCCTGCAGGTCGGAGAGCCTGGTTTCACTGATGGCTGCTACATCCACATCATGAAACCTCAGGTCGTTTAACAGGTGACCCTGTTTCCAAGGTGACCGGAGGCCTCTCACATTCAAGCAACCGATTCTAAATTTTGCCATGTATCAAAGGTGGGGAACAAAAAAAGAAAAAAAAGAGCAAAAGGCTCTACTTACTGTTGTTGGTGGCAGGGGTGGCTCCCTTGTACTTTTGCATGGGTGCTTCGATTATATTTTAAATAGTTTCTTTGAGAAACTTTTCCCTAGCGATCCGACATCGTTAGGGAATATTTGTTTTATTTCACTGTACGTTGTTGCGTTGATTTTTATTGTGAGAATGTGTGCTTGTGGTGTGTTGTGTGTTGGTATAACGTAATCTGTTATGTTTGTACTTGTCTTTTATGTATGCAACGAGTTTTTCATTTTTTGTGTTTATTGCTGTAATCGTGTCTGTTGGTGTTGGTGTGTGTGGCAGTGGTAGTAGTGGTATCGAAAGTGTTGTTGTTGATGTTGGGAAGCACTATTTGTTCGCGCTTCCCCTGTGTGTCCTTTTGTTTTTACCTCCCCTTTCTCGGTATCAGTGCTCGCACAATCCGAGCTGTCCTGATCCGGAAAAGGGATGGCTGTCGGGTCCGCTTCATCAGCAGCAGGGTGAAAAATTGTTGGTTCTGCTGGTAGCGGTGGTGTTGCTGTATCTGTTGTGATGGTGACTGTGTCGGTGAGTTTTCTTCTTCCTTTTGTTGGTGTTGGTTTGGTGGTTGTTGTTGGAGGTGGTGTTGTTCATCGTGGTGATGGTGTTGGTGTGGCAGTCTTTGGTGTTTCGTGCTGTTGTTGCTGCTGCTGCTGACTCTTGCCGTTTGCCTCCATTCTTTTTTTGTGAATGGGGCAGTCCCTCTTTAGGTGGCTTTCGCTGCTGCAGAGGTAACATTTTTGGCTTTCGCCCCTCCACAGTAACGTGCAGCCTGGTTCCATCTGGTAAAATGACTGAGTCAGGTATGGCATTAATGTTTTCCTGCTGGATTTGTACCAGCAGTTGAATACCCATACCTGACCAGTTCTTTTCTCTTACCCTTCGAACATCTAGAATAGTGGCAGTGTCCTCTATGTCTGGGAGGACAGCTGCCACCAGCCATGATATACTTAGTTCGGGGGGTATTATGTCAATTTTTATTTTCTGGACCCTCTGCCCGAGGTACATTGGAACGAGGAACAAATTTTCATTTTCCAAGGGCGAAATGGCATGCGCCCTTGCATCCTCCTCTGTTGGGAAGCGAACCTCCACGGTTCTGAAACGCTTCCCTCTGGTGACATAGCTCTTTTTGCCCCATATGGGCTTCAGAGCTATTTCCAATTGTTGGGGTGTTGCGTTAATCAGTCTTTTGTTTTTCTTGTCGAAAACCTTGTAAAATATTGTCTTCTTATTAGTGTCATGTATGAGTTGTTGAGGTGTATTGAGGAAGACACTGTTCCCCTCTTTTATCTCATGTGGTAGTGGCTCTCATGGCTTCTCATCTTTACTGATTGGAAATGTTAATTTTTTCTTGGGCTACAGCAAATATTCTGCTCAATACCACAGGTTTGCTTGTCAGTTGCTTGACCGTAACCAGTTGAGCATGTCCCTTAGTCTAATACTGGCTGGACATTTATTTTTTCGACCAAGCAACAACTTCTCCCTCACTACAAAATGGCCGAACCATCTTGTTTGAAACATGACCAAACCATTATATGAAGAATGCTGTTGATACTGTGGGTTCCTGTAAAAATAATTAAAAAAAGCACAAAAAACATCCCATAGGGGGTATGTCCATTCTTTAACTCCACCTGATTTTCCTCTTGGCCAATCAAATTTAGCATGGTCTCTTGCCTTGAAGTATGCCTCAGGTTGTTCCAGGTTAATTTTGTATGATGTTCCCTACTCTTTCAGTTGCTATATAGCTGGATAAAGTTAGTGTTGTATTGACTGTCTACTGGGCACTCACTGTTCACCCTACATTATGCACGCAGCTGAATGAGACCCTTAAATTTTGTCTATTCAATAATCTGTGAAATGCTACAAATTTGAGGAAGACCCTTCCAATGCTGGTTTTTCTGTTGAGTGAGAAAGGTGGGGCAAACCAAAGGAACTAGTGGTGACCCTTTCTTTTGTGAGTGTTAGGGCCTGGCATATTGGTGATGAGTCAAAATATTGCTTACAACAGACAGTTAAAAAATTCAAGAATGAAAGTTTGCAATACACTTTAGGATTTTATGAAATAGATTCTTTCTCGCATCTCCTTCTCCACATAAATTTGCAAAGATAAGAGCCAACCATGGAACGGTGTGTCCCACATCAGCATTTGTTTCCACACTTTAAAGATGCCCGTGTTCTCTGTTGAGTATGAGTCCCATCTTTTGAGTTAATAATTTCAATGCTATGGTTTCGTTTTATGTTTGAAATCATGACCATTGATTTCTGGGATAAGCTCACCACAGGTCACTGAAGATGGTGGTTCCTGGAAGAACTGAGTCATATGCAGTCCTCTAGTGTTTCATGGTTACGACTTGGTACTGCGTAAAGGAAAACTTCCCTCGTCTTGGGACATAGTCCTCCAATGTTATGTTCATTTATGTTCGAATTTAATAAGTTATTTTACAAAATACTTCATTATTTTTTAAATCGTTTAAAGCAGGCAATGTTTTTCAAAAAGAAATTTAATAACAGATGGGTTAATTATTGAATGGCTGTAAAATGTTAAATCAAAATTGCCAGTTTTTCTCACAAAAAATCTTTCTCTCTCTTCTTTGGACAGTTGAAAGCTAATTTATACTCTTTTAGATAATTTACAACAGTATTCTTCAGTTTCCAAAATCTGTTTAGAACAGCATCCACAGCACACCTCACAATGGAGGTCTCTCAAGAGCAGCAAGTTCTTCAAAGATCCTAAAATTATAAATTCTTCTAGTAATTTCATATTGTGTTGTACCGTAAATATTGGTACCTTTTCCAAACCTAAAGAGGATTTTCAGCTGTTTAGAAGCTATATCACTAGAGTTCCTTGGTGCATTATAACTGTTTCCTTGGACTGTCACTGATTTTGGAAATATAACCGCTAAGGAAGCAAAATGTATCACTTTCCATGTTTTAGATAAAACTGACAGAATAAGGACCTTCAAAGTGATGTGCTTGACAATACATTCTAGCAGCAACTGAACTTAACTGAAGGCACATTCTAGCCTTGGGTGGATGTTGTTGCTTGAATCTGTACAACACTGACCCTACCTGGTTAGCATCTGTTCAAGCACAACTAACTTGTGCCCCAGGGAAAAAAGTTTAGCCTCATTACAGAGCTCTTTGTAAACAGTTATAGAATATGTAGTAGTTGCACTTATTGGTTACTATGGAAACGGTGTTCTTTGCTTACTATGCTAACAGAACTGCATGGTGATATACTCACTTCTGATTGGCTAATTTTTCTGATTACCCAAATTTTAAAAACTTTAATGGCTAATAACTTTTTAGTAGTAAATATATAGGAAAATGACTTTCATTTTCATAATTAGTGTACAAAACTTAACCTATATACCAAATTTGAAAATAATTGGAACAAAATTGGAGATGGTGATTCACACCACCAAGATGCTAAATCCCTTACCCTTATCTACCATGGCTGGAGCACTAAGCCAATATACAGGACGCCAGATTTTCAAAGGGTTTTTATTTTACATCAGATCAAGATTTTTAGTTTCAAAAATAGATAATCCAGTTGTCAGCTTCAAAAAGGTTTATGACCATCTCTACACAGTTTGCAGTCTTCATCTGTGAATCAGGCGTATGCCTTAACAACAACTCTGTTGTTGCTTACTGTAGATTTGTCAATTTGAATTGAGAATTTACTGTTTACTAGTCTTCATTGTATCTCTCCATGTCACATCTTACAGTCTTTCTGGTGTTCACAGAGCATGGACAACAGTCATGATATAGGTAACTCTTTTTCCGTATTCAGATGGCTTTCCGTCTTCCATATCAACTAACCTTTTCTCCGCCAGGAGCTGAGGCGCAAGCCAATGGACTTGTCCTTGTTAACTTTTGCCACTGCCACTGCCTCGTATCCTTTGATAGCTTCCTCTACTCAAGGTAGCTGAGCTTCATTGGACACAATGATGGTGATGTCATCTGCATAAGTAGAGATCGACTTACCGATCTGATTTCATTGTAGGTACATCCCAAATTCTCCAACTTCTGCAGTAATGGCTCTAGCCAACATCGAAAACGGCTCCTACAGTTTTGATTCCTCTTTCAAAAGTTTTACAGGCCAAATTGAACAGGCTGCACCTGTATCAACCAAAAACCTTTCTGTTGAGTTTGTGTAAAAAATGGAAAATACGCGACTTTTAATGTAGCTGTCCACAGATTTCATCGCATCTAATCTGTGTCTGAGAAGTTTCCCGAATTTTTTTGTTGTTGTTTAGAAAATCAAATGCACATGGCTTAATCCACTTGAATGATCTGTCACCAAATTTTGCATTTTACCAACATATGGCATTAATCTTGGAACTTGGACTTCTTGATCACTTTCGCCATTTTGCGTTGTTTCTTTTAGCAGAGCGACTCACTCTTTGGAGTTGAAAACTTTCAATTTTCTTTGTCAACAACTCGAATTGTTTCTCATAAATTTCTTTCAATGCCTGTATTTTGGTAGAAATAGATGGGAATGCGTTCACAGATGCTCTAGATGACAATTCCAAAATGCCTTCTGCCAATTGTTAAAGATAGTTTTGATTCTTAACAGCCGAAAGCAAAGTTTGTCTTGTAAGGCAATTTAGTAAAGAAAACCTCTTTGAAGTAGGATTCTTCAATTTGTTGATCCCCAAGAAGTTTGTTCATTCTCCGAAGAAGTTGTGTTGGCTTCTTATTGCCTAATTCATAATTATTAAATAGTTTTGAAAATTCTTTCTGTTTTGAATTTGAAGTTCTTTTTAAGATTTCTTCCTTTATAGCAGAATATGAAACTGGTTCGATAGGATTTAAAAATAAATCTCTAATCTCATTGCTTAGAGGTGGAGGTAAATTACTCAGCATTATCTTATATTTTTGCTCTTCATTTGTTATATGGTTTGCTTTAACCCAGGGGTGGGCGAACTTTTTTGATCGCGGGCCGCACAGTGCGTCTTTGGAACCTTGGCGGGCCTCATTTATAAAAATCAAGTGAAAATATTTTTAAAGGCGGTTATAGACCTATAAACACACAATTGATTGAAAGGAAATTTTGTGAAATATTCCTGGTTTAAGTGATTTAATTTATTTTTTAGAGTATCGGGTTCATGTTTTTCGGTTATTTGCTCCTATAGTTGAAATTATTACAGGAACCTCGGTTATTTTGGACAGCCTGTTATTGCTTACAAATTGCCAGGAACGGAATTTTCCTAGTAAAATCTGCACTAATTGTGGACAACCATAATTCTAGGATACCCAAAATAAAAGATTTTAAAGAGAAATAACAGTTTATTAATATGAATTGAAATCTGAAATTAGAAACGTCACCTGAAGCATTTATTTGAAAAACAAAGCGGCTCTGTAAATAACAATGTCAATGAGAATGATGCAGCTGACTACTGTCATTTACCAGTTTGTCAAAATTAGGTGTCAAGTTGCTTGTGCTGATTCTTAACACTGACTGAAGATTTGAGTCTGTGAGAAGTGATCGATTCTTCCCCTTGTTAATTTTCATGATGGAGAAAGTCTGCTCACATATGTAAGTTGATGCAAACAACACAAACATCTTTCTTGCAAATTTTTTTAGATTTTGAAACTTTTTTGAATGTAGAGAAGCATAAAACTCGACCAGTGGTTTACTTTCAAACATCATCTTTAAAGAATTGTCGGCTTGCAAATGAATCAGTTCTATCTGCAGTTCCTCGGTAGTTGTTTCAATGTCACAGGCAAGAGGTGAGTTAAGCAAATCGAACAGGCCTTCAACTGCCTTGAAATCAGCAAATCTTCTAATGAATTCCTTTTGTAAAGCCATCAACTGGGAACTGTACTTGTCCGATGATTCTTGTGTAACAGACTGTGTTTTCAGCAGAGGGAAGTGAATAAATTTTTGCTCATTCAGCTGCTTGGCAAAAAGTCCAAGCTTCCATTGAAAAGCTTTCACTTCCAGGTACAATTCATGAGCAAATATACCTTTGCCTTGCAGTTTTGTGTTAAGTTCATTCAGCTTCTGCATTATGTCCACAGCAAATGTAAAATCACAAACCCATTCGTCACTCTCCATTTCGTTTAAAAAGTCACAGATGTCTTGCATTTTGAGAAACATAAGAATCTCTGCTTTGAGGTCCCATACTCTCTTAAGAACTTTTCCAATGCTTAACCAGCGGACATTTGTGTAGTACAGCACATCAGTAAAATCAGCATCCACATCCTCCAAGAAACTTCGGAATTGCCTGTGTTTCAATCCCCGTGATCTTATTAAATTCACTGCACGCACCACAGGTTCGATGACATGTTTGAGTTTTAAAGATGACTTACAAAGGCTTTCTTGATGTATGATGCAGTGAAAAGACAACACACTGTGTAGTGGAAAATCTTCTTTAATTTTGTCATTCAATAACTTCACAAGGCCGGAATGTTTACCGGTGAGTGAAGGAGCTCCATCGGTTGTAATGCTGGCCAGTTTATTTAGGGTTAATCCAGACCTGATTGAACTGTTAATGACACTGTTGAACAAATCTTTTCCAGTAGTAGTGTCTTTGAGAGACTCCATAGATAACAATTCCTCTGTAATTTCAAAGTTTTCGTCAATTCCTCTGATGTAAATGAGTAACTGAGCAGTATCCTGAATATCAGTGCTCTCATCTAAAGCAATAGAAAACCACTGAAATCGACCACTGGCTGTTAACAGCTGTTCATGAATATTCACGGCAATTGCATCAATGCGAGGAACAATAGTTCTTCGTGACAGGGAAATGGCTTCTACTTTTGACTTAACTTCAGGACACACAACGCTGACAGCATCAACCATACAATCTTTGATAAATTCTGCTTCTGCGAATGACTTGTTTTGCTTTGCAATTTTATTGGCCAATATAAAACTTGCCTTTGTCGCGTTCCTTTGTAAAGAGGAAGTTTTATCAAACACATTTTGCTGTTGCTTCAAACGTTTTGTCAGATCATTTGCTTTCTTTAGCAGTTCTTGTTTTGATAAATTGTGTCCAAAATTGGCGTGCTTCGTTTGAAAGTGGCGTTTCAAATTATATTCCTTGAACACAGCAACTGTTTCAGAACAAATCAAACATGCAGCTTTCACTCCAACGTCGGTAAAGAAATACTTTTCAGTCCAATTTTCATTAAAAACACGACATTCCTCTTCAATTTTTCACTTTTTAGATAGCTTCGAACAACTCATTTTGGGTAAATTTTGTCAGACAACAAAAGCTAGTTTGAAACACTCGTGTCTGTACTAAATTCAAATAATCGATAGAGTGAATGATAACCAACCACAGCTCTGTGTCCAGAAAAAGCTGGTTCAAGCCCTTTTATTAACCTGGCCGGCTTCTTCATTGGAACGAAACGCATCGTCCATCATGCCCTCTTCACCATCTATCACGTGATTTATTTATTTGAATGTTTCAAGCATATCGATTGACTCGTTGTATTGCCACAATACTTGTTTCATTGTTCTATTAATTTTTGAGTTTGTAGGGTCTGACGAGAAATGTGTTTTATTATGATGTCATGGGAATATTTCTTGAAATTTTTCATCGCTTCACAGTAGCTGAAACAAACAAACAGCGGACAATTTTGTGAAGGTACGAAACAGTGAACTGAAATAAAATGCAAACTATTGTGAATTACCGTACAACTGAAACAGTTACGAAGTATCTGCATAGAAGTTGGGATTTATAAAAGCTCTCAGCGGGCCGCATGAAAACCTATGGCGGGCCGTAGTTTGCCCACCCCTGGTCTAGACGTACCCAGGAAAACCTCTAGACGTCCAAAGAAATCCGCCTGACCCGTTAAGGACAGTGCATAAACTGCCATCAGACGGAATGCACACCCATTTCTGCCATCCACGTCCAAGACAACCAGCCTACCCCCCGGGTCTAGGAATATTGTTCTTACTTTTACATTTAGATTCTTTCGAAAAAGCACCGCGGTACCTCCACCACCCATGTTCGGCAGACAGGGAGAAAAATAAATGTCGAATTGATCGCCAAACATGGACGCGAGGGCCCGCGGCTTGCTGAGTCTGGTTTCACTGATAGCTACTATATCCACGTTCAGTGACTTGATGTCGTTTAGAAGGTAACCTTGTTTCCAAGCCGACGCCAAGCCACGCGCATTCACACAACCTAATTTAAGCATAATTGACGTTTAAGAAATTTCTGTTTCACACACTACACTGGAAGAGAAAAGAGGCAAGAGGGAAGGCGACTTACTCATTTTGAAAGTTTCAGTTTTTTCTTCATCTTTTGTAGTGTCTTTGAGGAGGTGTTTGAATAGTTTTTTTGAGAGGTATTTTTGAAACCCCCCTACCGCATTTGGAAATATGGTTTTCAGTGTATGGTGTTGTGTTATGTGTACAATTCTTGTGTGTTTCGGTGGAGTGGTGCGCGGATGATTATTTGTCTTAAAGTCATCTTCGCAGATGTTCGTGTTTTTTATTGTCCGTGATTGTCTAAGGGGATGCTGTCCGGAGTTAAATATCTCCCTGCTTTACTTACTTGTTTGGTGGGCTTTTTTGGTCTTTTCCTTTTACCCCCTGTGGCTATTTGCCATTCCGTTGAACTTTTGGCGGACTCGTCGTCCAACGAATCAGAAGGGTGTAAAGGCAAAGCGTTTGGATCTATATGTGTGTTTGTAAAAGGTGTTGTTGTTTTGTGTGGTGTTTGTGTTGTTGGGGTATTAGGGGCAGAATTTGTCTTTTCGTCACTGTTATTTGTTTTTTTGGTTGTTGGTCTGTCTTTTGATGTTGGTGGTGATGTTGTTTCTTTTGTTGGTTGCGATGTCGGAGGTAATTCTCTTCTTGGTGATGTGGTTGGTGAGGGGGAAACAGCTTTTGTATCGTCCGCTGTTTTTCCTGTCTTTTGGGTTGAAGGTGGTGTGGGTAGCAGGGGTTTCCTTCCAGGTTTGGGGAGTGGTTGCTGTTGCCTATTTCTGACAGCAGTTGCATAAATAGCATCTTGGCCTCTTGCCCTCCATCACTACATACAATTTTTGATCTTTTGCCAGTTGAACACTAGTTGGTAAATTGTTTATTGCTTCTTGGGAGATTTGAAGCAATATTTCGAGTTTTTTACCAGTCCAGCTTTCCTCTGGAATGTCAGCTATTTCTAAAATATCTGCTTCTTCTGTATCGAAGCAGATGGCTGATACCAGCCACTGGGTATTCACTACTGGCGGCACATTGTTTATTGTAACTTTCGTAACTCTGCGCCCAAGGTAGCTAGGTACCATTGTTACCTGGTCTGTGTGCAGAGTAAGGGTTGAAAACTTTTATGCTAGTTCTTCTGTATGGAAGCGAACTTGCACGGTAGCAAATTTACTTCCCCAATTCACATAATTTCGGAATTTCCACACGGAAAAGAGGCACTTTTCAATTTTTTCTTTAGGTAGGTTTTCTGGTCTTTTTGTTTTGGTGTTGAGTATTCTGTAAATGATGGTCTTCTTTTGCGTTTCTTCTATGATGTTCCGTGGAATATTTAAATGCATTGTGTCGCCTTCTTTGGTGAGCAAGGACTTTGTGTCTTGTATTTGTTGGTGAGTAAATTTTAGGATTCTTCTTTTCGGTCGTATGGCTTCCGCAAAATTGTTTTTTGTGGAGGTGGTGGTGATGTTTGTGGCAGAGTCGTTCGTAGTAGATAAATGTGAAGTCGGGTTGTTTACCAGTTTTTGAGTGGAGGTCGCAATGTTAGCGTTCATGCTCACATTTGTGTTTGTGTTGTTTTCCCCCATTTCCCCTGCTTTATGAAATTGTGATGAAAGCAGTATGGGGAACTCAAGGAGGGTGTCGGTGTTGATGGTAGAATCATTGGTTGCAATGACAGGGATTAGCCTTGTGACCTTGGTTTTGTTGTTGTTGGTAGTGGTACTGTTAGCAGAGGAAGCAGTTGTCATAGCAGAAGCTGCTATGGTGGTGGTGTTGATGGTGGAATCATTGGTGGCGACCTTTGCTTTGTAGTTGTTGCTGTTGTCGATGTTGATGGTGGTGGTGGTGTTAGTAGCGTTCAAACTATCAAGGGAATCCTGCTTTTTTGTTTTGGCGTCACGCTTGACTTGCGCCTCAGCCTCCTGGTGACCAGTAGCCATTTTGAAAATAAAAATGGCTAAAATACAACAGGCCTATGAGAATTTTTAAAATTTTGCCCACAAGGGGCGAAATTTTGTGTAGATATTAATCAAGGTTTGCAGTGGATGTTGTTGCACAACTTTTAAACACAAAATATTTGACAATAAACACTTTTGAACGTACAAAATGACCAACTTACTTGGAGCCCATTTGACTTGCGTCTGTCTGTCCAGAGATAGATAGATAGATAGTTTGTACCTAAATAGGTCAGCCCTTGTCCAGTTGAACTTCGCCTGACATGCTGAGGTCGAAGGGACAAAGAAAACCTTTTTTCGCACCTGTTGATCATCTTGGTTTGGAGGATTCTTGGATTCGAATCTAGGCTTGGAGAAGGAAGTGTTAATTTTTACATATCACATATTATTTCTTCAAATCACATATTTAATTACATATTTAAGAGCTTTCAACCACTCCTGTAGTTTCATCAGAAATGTACTGTATTTTCCGCACTATAAGGCGCACCGGATTATTAGGCGCACCTTCAATGAATGGCCTATTTTAAAACTTTGTCCATATATAAGGCGCATAGAATAGACGCTACAGTAGAGGCTGGGGTTACGTTATGCATCCATTAGATGGAGCTGCGCTGAAAGGAATGTCAACAAAACAGTTGGGTAGGTCAGTCAAACTTTATTAATAGATTACAAACCAGCGTTCTGACAACTCCGTTCACTCCCAAAATGAATAAACTGCTGTTTTATTATTTTCCCCGAGGTAAAGTCAGTGATGTGGTATTTTGTTTATTTTTTAACAACAGCAAGGTATAACATGTAGTGCAACATTTAGATCACATAGTGGAGGGGAACTTTTCCTCGATTCAATAAACACGTAAAAACAGTCTGATACTATTACAGTAAATCAAACGTTAGTGCAATCACAATATAGTAACACTTGAAATAGTGCAAAGCAATAAAAAATATCAATAACTTAACGTTGCTCAAACGTTAATGTCACACAACACAACACACAAAATAAACATAAAGCTCAATTTATTAAGTTATTCCTCATTCACGAATCCCTCGAATTCTTCTTCTTCAGTGTCCGAATACGGGATCCAACATGCCTGGCTCTGTCTCGTCGAAGTCGTCATTAATCGAGTCAGTGTCACTGATGTTGTCTAGCAGTTCAGTGACAATTCCTGCCTTCCTGAAAGCTCGGACCACAGTTGAGACTGATATATCAGCCCAGGCATTTACGATCCATTGGCAGATAGTGGCGTATGTCGTTCGGCGCTGTCTCCCTGTCTTGGTAAAAGTCTGTTCGCCTTCTGTCATCCACTGTTCCTACGCAGTTCGCAGTCTAGCTTTGAATGCCCTGTTGACACCAATATCTAGCGGCTGGAGTTCTTTTGTCAATCCACCTGGAATGACAGCGAGTATTGAATTTGTGTGCTTCACATGTTTTTTGACACCATTTGTGATATGGGAGCGCATGGAGTTGTAGATCAAAAGGGACGGAGCTGTGTGAAAAAAGCCACCCGGTCTCTTCACGTAAATTTCTCTCAACCACTCGCTCATCTTTTCCTTATCCATCCATCCCTTTGAGTTAGCTTTGATGATGACGCCGGCTGGAAAGTTTTCTTTTGGCAATAACCATGGGTGGAAGTTTCTGGCCATTAGCTTGGCAAGTGAGAACTACAGTGAAGGATGACTTCTCATTTCCTGTGGTGCGAACATTTACCGTACTTGCTCCCGTTTTTTCCACAGTGCGGTTCACAGGAATATCAAAGGTGAGTGGAACCTCGTCCATGTTGATGATGTGCTCTGGCCGGATCTTTTTTTCAGTAATCTTGTTTTTGCAATATGCGCGAAAAGTGACCAGCTTTACTTGGTAGTCTTTTGGCAGTTGCTGTGAAACAGTAGTTCGTGTGCGAATGGAGAGATTACATCTTTTCATAAACCGAAAGCACCAAGAAGGACCGCCTTTAAATTCATTAATGTTAAGTTCGCTTGCTAGCGCTGTTGCCTTCATTCGAATAGTGATTGTACTGACACTTCTACCTGCTGCTCTCTGTTCAACAACCCACTGTTCGAATTTGTTCTCCAACTGTGGCCATCTCGCTTTGTTCCCTCGGAAACTCTTTTTAGTCTTCTTTACTTGGCTCAGGTCATCTTGTTGCTTCCTCCACTTCCACACCATTGATTCGTTAATGTTAAATTCTCTCGCTGCTGCTCTATTCCTGTGTTCTACTGCGTGACTGATCGCCTTGAGTTTAAACTCTGCGCCGTAGGCGTGTCTCTTAATAGGAGCCATTTTGGGGTCTCTATATAAACACACAAATGGAAATGAAACGGCACGCCTCGCGCAGTCATATATCCCAGCATGCACCGCACGCTTCTTCTACGAGGGAAAATGAAGTCAGCGGCTGCTTACCGCAGTTTCGAGACCTGTTGTGGCTCAATATTGGTGCACCGTCGGCTTTTGAGAAAATTGAAGGTTTTTATGTGCGCCTTATAGTGCGGAAAATACGGTAAGTTTGCAGAGTTTTGCCTGTTTTTATATTATTGGAGGATGAAGTGGAGAGAGTGAGTGTGTGTATAATGGGGAATAGAGGGAGGGAGAAGGAGAGTGATAGGGAAATAGAGGGAGGGAGAAGGTGAAATAGAGAGAATATGGGTGTGTGTGTTTTAAAAATGTGTTTTTGTGTTTTTCTTTTTTTCTTTTTGGGTCCCTTTGTATTTTTTAGATGACCATGTAAGAAATGGAAAGAGAGAAGGAAAAAGGGGGTTTGTTTTTCAATAGTAGGAGTGTTGCTATGTACGCACACACACAAATATCCTTACAAATATATACATACACACACACATATATATGAAGGAACTTATTATGTGTGTGTGTTTTCATAAACATTCATACATATATTGTGTGTCCTTGAAAATGAGAAAGAAAGAAAAAAAGGGAAAAAATAAAATATAAAAATAAAAGAAAATATTGTGTCCCTTTTCCTACTTGGCACTCCCTGTGGGTTTCTAAAAGAACAGGCGGTTTACCATTCAATGTTTGATATACATACATAAACACATATCTATATATACACACACACACATACATATACACATATATATATACATACAGACACACATATATATATATATATACACATGCATATATACACATACATACATGTACACACATACATGCACATACACATTTACACATACATATATACTCACACATACATGCATACATACATATATATGATCACATATACCAACATGTAAACATACAAATATATTTGCACATTTACACATATATATGTCTACATGCATATATAAGAATGTATAAACATATACATACATTGTTAGAAGTTTAAGGTATTAAATTGTATAATTGTATATATAAAAAGAAAAGAGAGAATTCTTTCATTTGTATATAAAGATATAGAAAGATTCTTTCTTTTTTTATGTATCACATATTTTAACAGATCAGGTTTTTTTTATTATCATCATCGTTTGATTTTTTGCTACTTATTTTTACTTTTTTTTTAACCGTTCAATTTTGGGCTAAATTTTTCTATAAAATGCATTTCCATAGCTTTACGATATTCTGGGTCATGCCGTGAGCATTTGTAGAATGGAATAATTTTAAATTTTCCATTTCCGCATACATCCAGGTGTTTTCTTAATGGTATCTTGCATAACTCTTCCTGCTTTATATGTTGTTTATGTATTCTAGTGCGTTGGCAGAGAGAGTTGTTCGTTTTGCCAATATAATTTTCCTTGCAGTTTGGGCAGGTAATGCAACATATGAGGTTTTGTGTTTTGCAGGTCATATTTGCATTGATTTTAAAGAGAGGGCCACTTTTGAATTTTAAGTGCGAACCAAATTCTAAGTATTTGTAATTATTGTCATTGTTGCATATTCTGCATCTTTTGTCTCCACATTCTGTTACTGAGAATTTTGGTCCCTTCTCCAATCTGAATTCTACCCTTGTGAGGTGCTTTTTAAGGTTTTTCAGTTGGCGTTTGCTGTTAAGTAAAATTTTTTTTTGCTCATCAGGTTCATCATTTTGGGGCTTTGTAGAAGGATGGGTAAGTTTGATCTTATAGCCTGGAAAATATTTGTTATGCCAGAACTATGTGTGGAGACATGGTATTGTCTGTTTGTTGGTTTTTTTCTTTTGGTGTTCTTAATTCGGTGGTGTTGAGTTTCAGTGCCTTTTTAAAACTTTCCTTTATCATTCCTGAGGGGTATTTTTGTATTTTGGGGAAGTCCTGGAGTTCGTCGAGTCTAGTTTTAGATGTTGCAGTGTTTGTTACTATAGTGCATATGTGTCTTGCTATGCAGTAAGGTATATTTCTTTTACTGTGTGATGGGTGGCAAGAGTCAAAGTTGAGATAGTGATGTGTGTCTTTTTATTTTGTAATAAATGTCTGTAGTTACTCTGCAGTTTTGTATTTTTATGAGAATGTGCAGGAATGGTAATTCATTAAAGTTGGATTCTGTAGTAAATTTTATGGATGGGTGCAATTTGTTCAATATCTCTTTAAAGGTCTCTTAGGTCCGTGTCTGAGTTTACCCAAAAGATGAAGCAATCATCAAGAAATCATTTCCATTGCTTCCTGGTCAAAGGTTTTTTTCTACTTCTTTGTAGAGTTTTTCCCCCGGGAACCCCATGACTAAGTTAGCTTATGAGGGTGCAAAACGCATACCCATAGCTGTGCCCTTTATTTGTTTATGTTTTGTGATCAAATTTGTGTTTTCCTCTAGTACTATGCATGTGGCTTTGGTGATGAGATCCTTCTTAAAATGTTCATTTTATCTCTATGTCTTGTCACTCAGTATTCCACCGCTTCCAGACCTAGAGTGTGGGGAATGTTGGTGTATAGGTTGGTGACATCGAAACTTGTGAGTACGGTACCTTCTGGGACAGTGTCCAGGATATGTTGTAAGAAATCGATGCCATCTCTTACATAGCTTGGTAGGAGGGGGCATAGAGGCTTAAGTATGATGTCCAAAAAGTGGCTAAGTTGTTAGGTTGGTGCTTGGGGTCCCGCCACCATTGGCTTTGGTTTCAGGTCTGTAGGTCTTGGTATTTGCATGTATTTGTTTTTTTTTTGTTCGTTAATGGCATTTTGTATTGCCGAGCTTTTTTGGATTTTCGGCAAGCCATAGAAGTTGCTCTCTTTGGTTTGAGAGTAGCATTTATACTCTTTCTCTTTTTCTGTGAAAGAGTCTCGGTATTCTTCGATCAGTTTTCTGATTTTTGATCTTGTTGTCTTTTCTGGGTGCCCTGGTTCTTCCTTGTAATACGTTTCATCTGTCAGCTTTTCCAGTATTTTGTCTTTATAGTAGTCCTTATCCATGATTACTATCGCTCCACCCTTATCTGCTTCTTTTAAGATGATTGATTTATCATTTTTTGGTGTTTGTAGGGATTCTTTTTCTTCTTTAGAAAGGTTTTGTTTGCATTTTTGTGACTTCAGGGGAAATTTGGTGATTGTCTCAATATGTGTCCAGATATTTGTCACTTCCCTTGTAGGGGGTGAAGTGGGATTTCTTTTTGACTATTGATCCCTCATCAAAATCCTTACTTCCTAAGACTTCTAGAAGTCGTAGGTGACGGCTGAAGTGTTCCACATCTGATTCCAGTTCGACCAAATTAGGTGTGGGTGCAGGGGTGAATTTTAAACCCCTTAGTAGTAGTGTCATTTCATTCTTATTTATATTTCTATTTGATAAATTTATTATTTTGGGGTCTGTGTGTTTGTTTAGAGTCTGTATTTTATTGGGTCCGGTGGGTGGTTTTGGAAGTTTTTCCCTAAAAAAGAAAGTGTGTGGTTTTCTCTTTGTCTTCTGAGTTCGGGAATTTGTTTTCCATATGGTGGAGGAGGTGTTGGTTTGAATCTACTGTATGGGAGTCTTTAGTATTGGGCTCTGTAGCCCTCCCACCTGTCATAAGTTATGGGTCTTTTGGGGTGTTTAGAATTTCTTGGTTTTCTATGTGGACTGTTGTGGTTTTTGTGTTTTTTGTAGTTGGATATTTCATCATTTCTTCGGTGTACCTGTCCAGTGTTTTTGGTGTTGTAGGCAGCTGGTTGTCTTTTATGTCCTTTTTGATTACTCCATTCAGTGTAATTGTGGTCATGGGTGGTTGGAAAGTGTGGGTTCCTCATCCTCACTCGGTGAGATGTTTCTACTTTTCCCGTATATGGAGTTGAGAGATATTCATTTTGGTAGCTTTTTCTGGTTCTGTTTTGTTTGTAGTTTGAGTTTGTATTCCATTTTCTTGTATTTTGTTGTTTTTGGTGGTGTTGTCGTGTTTTTGTTGTCATGGTTGATTTGTCTGTACATCACCCCCAATACTTCTTGTGTGAGTGTGTGTGTGAGGAGCTTACTGTTGTTAGTAGTTATTAATCATGTGCCACCTTTCAGCAGTGTTAAATTTGCTTAGTGTGTTGAGAAACAGCAAAGCGTTGTTGAGATGCGGTCACTTGTGTCTCGATGATAGTGATGGTGGTGGCACAAGTGAGTTACATTGACAAAGGACGAGAGATTTGCAGAGACGGTTCAACTGACATCTTGGTTGGTGAGTTGAGAAACTGTGTAGTATTCTATTGAGGTGACCAGTGTAAGATATTTCATTGCTTCATAATCAATCCTGGACAATAACCCGTTACTGTTACTTTTTTTCATCTAAAAACAGTTACCTGGGTTCAGTTTCTAGGCAATGAGTTGGTGTTTCGGACTCTGCCAAATATCCCTGCTACAGGGGAATTTTTTTTACAGGTATCACAGCAAAGTTTTTTTCTTTCTCTTTATATCATCAGAAAAATGAATATTTTTACATTTCATCTTGCATTCACAGAATAACATTTTCTGTAATTTTTCTTCTCTCATTTATTTATAATTTTTGTTTAGAATATTTTTCCTTTGTTATATTTCCATTATCTGTTATCTTAATCAGTGTCTGGAGATGCTGCTGATTATTTTATGATCCATGCTTATTTAGAATGCAAAATCCTTTTGTATGTATTCCCGAAGGTGTTATCGAATTCCTTTTAGTAAATTGTCATCCGATGTTCTGAAGTTGGACAGAATATCATAAAAGAGGAATCTTTCACTTATGTAGTGGAACAAAGAATGAATGTGGGTAGAGTAAGGGATTGCTGTTTCAATTTCAGCGACTGTGTTGTGCAGCTCTGTAGCAAAACTGACAAATCAAATTGAAACAAATTGTGTAATAATCTAGAAAGAGCTAGTAAGAAAGTAAGGCAAACTCGTGGTACAGTAGTGACAACTTTCAAGGGGTTTATGTTTATTGGTGCTCTTCTTACAAGTGAATTAGCATGTATAGGAAAGCACTTTGTGATGCAAACTTGGGATTAAGGTAGTTGAGAAAGCAAGTAAATGCATTAGATCACAAATTAATTGGGCCTGTCCTTTTGAAAGGACCACTGGTGTACTATTTGATGTCAGTCACAAGATTAACTGTAAAAACTAGTAATGTTACCAGATAAAATGTGTGTGTGGTGGGGTGTGAACAGGGAATCTTTATGCGGGGGAGGGGGGGTGCATTTACAACCTGGCCGAGAGATTTTGAACACCACTGGCATGTAGGATAGAAAGTTTTCTACATCAGTATTCTATGATAAATACAACAGCATTAAAAAAAAGGAAACCCTTAAACTCTAAATATTGATCCATCCACACAAGGCAGCATCAGAAGATACATGAAGCTGCAATGTATAACAGAAGAGAAATTTATACTTGAAAAGAAATATGAGAACTATGCATGTGTGTACGGCTTGGTCAAAGGCTATACAGGATTCTCAGGATGTAATGGTGGGAGGACCTAGTGTATATAGTCATGTAGGGGGCTACAGGTAAGATAATACACACCTTTCCTCATGGGCTACAAACTTCATCCTTGCAGTTTTGGCAGATGTCTGTGTGATGAAAATTTTTTACTATATAACTCTTTTCCTGGCTAAATATAACCTGCATTTTCTGCTGTTATTAAAATAAGGTTTGCACTTCTCCAAAATTTTCCACTTGATGTTGTAATCTGTGGTGCTTTTCTTGAAAATCCATTCATGTCTAGCCAAGGCTGTGACATTACATTTCTCCTAGATATTGAAGTAGGACTTATGATTGATCTGAAAAGACCTTCTGTTGGGGCTCTGACATTATCTTTGCTTCATATACAACTGCCTTGGTGTGGGCCTACCTATCAATATCATCTTTACAGTAGGTGCACAGCTAAAAGAAACTCTTAAAGTGGGTTAGGGTTAACCCTAATTTTTACACACCCTATTCATCCAAGAAAAGTGCTTATTCACTAAGCTAAGGAAGATCTTACCCACAAAAGTTTTTGTTTTAGGGTATAGTGGGTTACTTTTTATAGTCACCAGTTTTTCTACAACAGTTATAGTAATCGTTATTTGAAGGCTGCTTATTTTACACTCATTTACTAGTGTATATTTTGTCTTGGGTGGAAGTTGATATTGATAAAGCCATCCCTTAACTTGTAAAGGATATCAATAATTATTACCTCTCAAGTTAAAATGTACGTTATGTTAGTGTACGGACACTAATGTACACTTATACGTCTTACGAAAATGTATGTTGATGATCGTGTCCTTATTACATACCGTTATATAAAAAAAAAACTTTACAGATTATTAAACAGAATTAAACATGTTAAACAGGTTGGGAAGAATTGCAGAAAGATGAAATATCATTTTATATAGTTTATTTCTATACATTCATACGTATATTATTTTTCTAGCTAATTCTTAGGCTTAAACAATGAAACACGACAACCAAAATAGGTGTCGGACTTTTAAAGAGTATTTCTCATGGTAACAACCATTCCTCTGGATTTGAGTGACGTGGATTCATTTAGACAACCACAGACACTAAAGTTTTCTCCCAAATCTAGGGTTTTTGTAACTGCTCATCTTGACTTTTAAGAATTGAAATTGCATAAAAATATTCTTTAATTTTCAGAATTCCTATATGAGCAGTTATTTCATCCAATGGGAAATCTACAATCATATTTCCTCGGTTACACGACATTACGTCATATTGCCGGCTGTTATGAATTGGCTTGTAGTGACGTGCGCAACTTCTCCAAAGCTAGTTTAAATGTTTAAAGGTGCATGGCTGTATGCACTTGTGTGCTTTGTCTCCAAATTTGGAGTGGTACCAACACAGTCCGGACTTTGACTGTGAGGAACAACTACGACTACGCGATCTTGAGAAACGCTTGTCATCGCGTCCATCCTTTTGGTAAGAATTTCAATTTCTTTAGAAAAGCCATCAATTGAGTCTGCAGAAGATACCTCGGAGCAGACGCAAGCAGCATGTGACAATGGCTGCACGGAGAATTCAACAATTTTAGCAGCCATGGTGGCTATTTGGTCCACAGTATTTGATTCAAATGTTGTGGCCAAAATTGTTTGTATATTGGAAGGCAACCTTGAAAAAAATATCTTCCGAAGTAGAGGAGCGTCAGAGGATTTACCGCTTAACTCTCTCAAACGGCCCAAAAATTGTGACGGTGTTCTATCCCCCAACTCCTCATCTGCCATTAGCTCATTAAATCTACTTTCCTCACTTCTTGTATTTCTACGTAAAATTTCTGCCTTCACAGGCATCTGGACTAGGATCTGTAATGAGATCTCTAGCAGTAATTGCAAGTTGCGGAAGCATGCAGCTATAAAGAAGTTGCAATTGTTTCTCAGAAGAAATACTACGAGCTGAAAAATGTGCCTCTAGTTGCGCAAACCAAAGTGTTGCATCTCCAGTGAAAACAGGTAACGATGCAAAAGACACTGTGTCGCCAGGCGCTTCTGTCAGCAGCAGCGGATTCCCATGTTTGGGTGTTGATCTGGCATAGCTTTAGGTCCTTCTTGCAGATATCCTTGAAGCACAGTTTAGGGCATCCCATATTACAACATTATTGTCTTTATATTTCATAACACAAACTGCATATGGCGATGTCAAGTTAGATGATCTCTTGGGTTGTTTTTTGAAAGTTTTTCTTTTCACTAGAGGACAATTTAGCAATCCGTTTTCTCTAACAGTGCCTGTTGCACAATTCCTGCTGATCCGAACTCAACAGGTAGTTTACTCGACAAGCAATAGTAATTTTTCCTGTGTCCCTTTTTTTTGGATGCTATACATTAATGAATTAAGATGTTGGGGAATCTTTTTCCAGCTGGTCCTTTGAGAAATGATTGTTCTTGCTACCATAAATGTTTTGATTTGTTTTCTGGTTTTGAACTCTTCTCAATCCATATCTCGTGCATTTTCTCAGCTATATTTCCTGTTACCTTTAACATTTCTTTGAGAATTTTATTATCGAAAGCTTCATAGTTTGCCTTGAAACAAGATTATTAATGGAAATATCTGTTTTGAATTTCATGTGGTGAGTTCCTTTCCTCCTGGTTCTCCTACAATTTATTCAATCATGCATGAGTAAGATATGGGTGCAGCTAATTAAGCCCAATTGAATATATTTCAGCATATTTCTCTCATTTGTATGCCTTCCAGATAATTTGTTTACATATGTCCACATTTTTTTCTTTTTAATACGCTTCCTTGTCTAACTTTGGTTAAATTCTAATATCCAAGATGCTTGTGGTAAACATTCTGTTGGTAGGTTCAGATAAATTCTTAATATCAAGATTTAGTTGTCTACCTATTTGTTTTCCTCGTTTAGGATGCTTTTCCATTTCTCATAAAATAGATGTTTGTGGATCTGTATACATTATCATCAAAGCAAATTATGTCTCAACTTGGAGACACTGTATGTCCTAATTTTTTTTCTTGAAATTCTTTGTGATGTTTGTTCTACCTTGAGTTGCAGATAGTTCCTTGTCACTCCTGCTGTCAAAAATGAGCCAGTGCTTAACCTGTTAGATACTTAAAGGCAACAATGCTGAAAGTTGTCTACGTAAAACAGGGAAAAAATTACGCCTATACATGGCGCAGCGCATGTGAACATCCGACGTTCTATGAGTCGGGAAAAGAATTAAGCTAATGCAAACGTGTTGCAAAAAACAAGGCAGTACACGTGCAGAGCAAAGGTGCATGAATGCAATAGGGCTTGCCAGACCGAAAAAACAGCAATGAATATGCCAGTGGTTGAGCGATTATATGCCTAGTTCGTACAGGAACAAAAGTATGGCATGCTGGCGCGTTATAATGGACAAACAACCCTCTCTATGTATACGTGACCGACCTAGGGTCTACAGAAATGAGGTGTGTCCACAAAGGCAAATTAGCATGGAAAAACAAGCGAGAAAAGCATGTGTGACGTATGTATGTGAGAGAGATAGCATTTATGTGTGTGTACGTGTGTGCGACAGAAATACAAACAAGGTGAATGCGAGCAAAAATAAAAACACAGCGCCTAGGAAAAAAGTCTCTCAGGGCTATTTCAGACAAGATGGAATTAGTTTACCAGTCTGTAATAGCCTGATACACAATAGCAGTTCGTTCTGTAACAGAATGTTGAAGATCACAAATGCAGATGCCGATTGAACACAATGTGTAGCGGTTGTAGCTTCGATGCTGTGACAGGTTAAATCGTTACAGAAGAATCTCGCAGATAGACTGGGCTGTTAATTCCTTGGTGTGCCATGCACAAACAGCAAGTGGGCTAAACTTCCACGAGTTGCTATTTACATCTTGTTGTGTCGACGGTGTTGAAGGCGACTGTGGTGTGGACTTGAGACAACATTGTTCTTAGTGGTGATGGCGACGAAGATAACGACGACGTGAAGTCGAAAGACGACGACTGCAAAGAAAAAGCATCGATGATATGAATGCGTCCGTCATTATTGTTGAAGAATAAGAAAGGCTCCTTCTATAACTGTTTGTGGTGGCCGGAAACAAATCGTCGAAAGATGATGACTGCGTAGAGTTAATCGTGTTCCGACTCGCAGAAAACTGGATTTCTTTGTTGTTAAGTGATCTCTGGTTTTAGACCAGAATCACGTCGGGGGTCACCAGTGAAACGAAATGTGAATATCTTCTCTGGACCTTTTGGGGGTGCGAGAAGCAATCACTATCCGTTGCTTTTAAATCCAGATTCTACCAGTCAGAGAAACACAAAACGCGGACGTAAAAAATATATATCTACTTTATTCTCTTATGACAGTAACAGATAATTGGTATATCTAGGTATCCCTTTGGTATAGATGTGTCAGAGCTGAACGTTATCGCTGTAGAATTTACAATGTTCAAATGCTAACGACACTGGTCAAAGATGGCGTCCGGAACAGGGAGAAGATGTGGTCTGCAACAATTTGGTTAGTCTTCAGCCAACTGCTATCAAATTCGGACAGCGAGAAAATATACGTCCGTTGCCTTCGGTCGCTTTGTCTCAAGTCAATGACTGCTGCTGGACGCTAGTGGTCAACGTCCTACGATCCCCCTGCCTCGGCTAACTGCCACGTAGGCAAAAGGGTCCTTCTTCCGGTGCTTCGCGCATGCGCGAGAGGGCCCTTCCTCTCTCTGCCTTGGTGAAGGCACAAACTCCGCACGCGCGAAACAGGAATGGACGGTGCGCGCGCGCGCCGCTGTATAGCGTCACTACAAGTTCAACTCCAATCGACTGTTAATCATCAGGTTGAGGCAGTGGATCAGTAGAGCCTTTTTATAAGTAAATTGCCAATGTTCCTCTCTAAGGCTAGTATGGAGGCATTTATTTCCTTGGTGGTGTTGCCACATCTGGTCAGGTGTTTGCAGAAGGAGGACGCATTGGTGAGATGCTCCTTAATTCAGATGTGGAGTGGTTGTGCTGTGCTACCGATGTAGTGAGCATTTGTAGCATCATTTTTGCTATACTATGCATATATGTTGGCACATGTTGGTGTCATGAATGGGACAGTCTGTTAGTATGCAGGGATGTTGTACTGCATGGGACCACCTCATTGATGCAGAGGAGAACATATTCCTTCTCTTGTAGATAGCAGAATTGGTGAATCTCTATGTTGTGTATAAGTGTAGAGGAGACGTAATTGGTTTTAAACTTGGTTAGGAATTCTGGGGGGAAGATTTAAGGTGGATATACTGTTGTCAGTAGTACAATGTGTTTATCAATAAGGATTAGCCATAACATTCCTATTTAACTCTTTTTATACAACCTGCCTGTGGCTACCTCTGGTTATGTGATCCAAACTTTGTTTTAAAGCAATTTAAAACTTTTCTCAAGTTTTCATGTTAATTTATTCCTAATACTAGTTGAAGAATTTGACATATTGTCATTAACACTTTCTGTGACATATTTCTTTTGAAATACAATTCAGTTTTGAATATAATGAATTTAGTAATGTAATTTTGTGATTATTATATATATATATATATATATAATATATATATATATTTTTTTTTGTGTGTGTGGGAGCAATAGAAGTCTGCCAGATGATCTGGGCTATGATTATTACAAAACATGTTTGACAATAGTAAAAAAAAAACATCTTCAATATATGAACATTTGGGAGTATTTCCAATTCACAGATGTAGGACGAGTTGATTGTATCCATTTAGGAACCAACAGTTGAATTTATGGTGAGAAGCAGCTGGTTTTGTTCTCCTTTTTGTGAGGCCAGATCTTGTTGTCACTGTCATAACTACACACACAAAAAAAAGAGCCACTCCAGTTATATAACACCAAGTCAGGATTCAGACCATATTAACCCCTCATCTTCCCCTGAGCTATTCTATTATGATAGGGTAACACATCTGTTCACTACCCTCCTTACATGCCCACCTCTACCTACCTAACCTAGCTATTACTTCATACAAGTTTTTCTTTCTTTTAAACAACTGGGTCCAAATTTGATAAAGGACCCTTTCAGTGCCACTACTTTTGGGTGGATCCTTTGTTCTTTGTTTATATTTTTCGTTATTCTTTGTAATATTTTTTGCAAATAAAGAAATGATAAATATAATAATTGTTTTTCTGTGATGTCTGGAAAATGCCATAAAGTAGATTTTCTGGAAGCCAAGTCAGAATCATTTCTGATTTCCTGATGCTAATGGCATCTAAGAGGTATGTATGAGTAGTAATTTGGGTCTTTTTTGTTAAGACAAGTTGGCACGATTCCAGTGGTTCATTCTCTTGGGGTCTAAACAGGTCATCATCAAATATTTATTTTGGCAATTAAAAAAATCGCCAATGAGTAGAGTATGATTATGCTACAATTAAGCTGGCGGGGGTGACTTTATTTGAAATAATGGGAAAAAAATTTATTCTTGTCATTTTTTATTTTAGTTCTTTACAATATTGTTGGTTAGGAAATGGAAGAAAATGGAAAAAATATTCTTAATTTCAATATAATTCTCCATTCTAAGGCAGCACTGGACAAAATGCTTGATATTTCATCCATTTTCATGGATATTCTGTTTTGTTCAAACAGGCCATATCTGGCCTCTCTTACCTAACCCACAATGTCATTCTCAATATAAACAATATCATCATTTCAAAGCTATCAGATGATGTGCATGATCAATTCAAAACAAAGTGAACAAGTATCTAACATTCAAATAAATGTTAAATATAACACTTAAGTGTTTAAAGGAGTTAGGGGAGAGAGGTGGGGAGATGGTGTTAGGGACATAACTGCATGCATTTAACGGAGAAATTAGAAAATTATGAAAATTGCCATTTAATTTTTTTTTTTTACACATGTATTAAAATTATATATGGATAACAAACTTATGAGAGCCAAGACAAAAGAATTTTTAATAAGTTTATTTTGCAAAATCTCAGTCTATTCAGAAAATAGGAAGAACAATCTCTTTTATGAGCAAAGATCTTTGTCCTCATAAGTTCATGTCCTTAACGACCAGAACTACAAGCGCGAGCGTTTTATTGGAGGTAGTTTGACAAGAGAAAGACATTTGGAAGTATTATAAGTTGGTTGGTTACGAATGCGCTTTAGTTTCAAGTTTACAGCATTGGGTAACAAAGCAGGTCGGGTGAGACAACCATGACCACCAGGGGTATAAGCACGCAACGTAAAAGTGTGTCTGGATTTCGTGCTTACACCGACCCAGCCTAAAAATGTAAAGAAAAAAATGAAGTTTAGGACAGTATTGAGGGATGAAACCACACATGCTTATATATATATATATAAATGTAGTTTAACGCAGGTATAAATCAAATACTTTTACTTTTGACACGTGTTTTGAAGATTCCACTGATATTATTCAAAAGAATAACCTCTTGTGTGATTTTTTGCTACCCTGGTAACAATTTATTTTTTTTTCTGTTTTAATTGTTAACAAGGCAAAAATACACTCATCTATATATATATATATATATATATATAAATAAACAAACTTTGGAAGCACTGAATGTGTTGGTATTTTACAAATTTTGAATGCAGTATAACTGAAAACAGCAGAGAAAGATTAAGTATTTGCCTTAGAGGATGGAAAAAGGTTTCCAGCAGGTGGCTTGTCTGTAAAGATATATATGTATATATCACAGGTAAAAATGATTAATAAATCCAGGTAGATGTCTTGTAAGTATTCAGTGATTGAGTTTACATATCTACACATCAAATAATCAGAAACCAATAGCGTCACATTGAATTAACATTCGTGGTAATTCCTCCGAAATCCAAAGATCACTTACAATTTCAGAAAACCTAGAGTATGTAAACTGAACAAGACTAGAGATTACCTCATCTTTATCCGATGATTATTACATCATACAAGACCAACAATAGTTTCTATTGTGTAAAGAATCTTTGGATAAAGAGAAAAATTCAATGTATTAGAAATTTATGAAAAGAAGTTTCAGATAGATTCATTTCTATTTTGTTCTTTTTACTTTATCCAAAAAAGGCTTTGATCACATCAAATTAATCTCCAAACTTCAAGATTAATGCATGATTAATTCATCATCATCATCATCGTTTAATGTCTGCCTTCCATGCTAGCATGGGTTGGATGATTTGACTGAGGGCTGGCCAACCAGACAGCCGCACCCTGGCAGAGTTTCTACAGTTGGATACCCTTCCTAATGCCAACCACTCCATGAGTGTAGTGGGTGCTTTTTAAGTGCCCAGAACTGAATATACATGCCTTTCATTTGACCAAATAACCCTAAATGCTAAAGGGTTATAATATAAAGGAAGAATAGAAGGTGAATGTAGCAATAAGTGGTTTAGAAATTCTAAGTTTCAGTTTAAACAGAATCACAGATCAATTTATTTACCAAACAAGTAAAACTGAATAATTCTATAAAAACAAATTATAAAATAAAAAAAGAAAAAACGTGAAAGAACCTTACCAATTGAGGACAAAACAATATCACAGACTGTTTTTTTAAAACCAGTACCAGTTAAATGGAAAGTTTTCCCAACTAAGGGTGGGATTAGACTAAGTCTGTCTTCATCTCCTAAAGGAATCTGCAAATAAAAGTTTATATAAAAAAAAAGTCATTTCTTTTAACATTTCATAGTAGTGTGGCTATCTCTCTCTTTCTCTCTCACTCTCAGTGGTTAGGGCAGCGGACTCATGGTCGTAGGATCACGGTTTCGATTCCCAGACCGGGCGTTGTGAGTGTTTATTGAGCGAAAACACCTAAAACTCCACGAGGCTTCGGCAGGGGGTAGTGGCAATCCCTTCTGTACTCTTTCACCACAACTTTCTCTCACTCTTTCTTCTGTTGGCCTACTTGCTTAGCCAGCGGGGTGGCGTCATTTGAAGGCTAAAACAATGTGAAGCGCATTGTGACCAGCGATGTGTAGCAACATCTGATAGCCTGGTCAGTCACGATGATATATATATTGCATATGTAAGATAAAACATAGAAAGGACAAAGGGATTAAGTTGATTACATTGACCCCAGTGCGTAACTGGTACTTATTGGACTCCGAAAAGATGAAAGGCAAAGTCGACCTGGTGGAATTTGAACTCAGAACGTAACGGCAGACAAAATACCTATTTCTTTACTAACCACAAGGGGCTAAACACAGACAAACGGATTAAGTCGATTATATCGACCCCAGTGCATAACTGGTACTTAATTTATCGACCCCGAAAGGATGAAAGGTAAAGTCGACCTCAGCGGAATTTGAACTCGGAACAGACAAAATACCACTAAGCATTTTGCCCAGTGTGCTAACACTTCTGCCAGCTCGCTGCCTTATGGTTACATGCAATCAGTATTTAGGTCAAATTTGTGCCTAAACTCCAGTTTTAAATGCCAGGATGTGATCGCTGTGTAAATGAGAATTGGCTGTGAGCAATGAACTGATGAAACTGGTGTGTAACAGAATGAAAGCAGAGACAAGCAAATAAAGGAAAACAACTGCAGAAAGGAGTCTATATTGGTAGGAAGTCATGAAAAATTCTGAGGTTCTTAACAGTTGAGATGGTAGACTCCAGGAAAAGGTAGAAAGGAAGTCTACAAGATTGATATTGCAGAGCTTGGTAGGGAAATAAAGTTACCATCATGGTATTTTATTCTATCATTTTCAAGGTTTTTATGTCAGGGTATATAAGGAGTGAATGATAAACAGTGAGGTGAAGTATAACGGTTGGAAGGTGAACAGTGAGGGCATATGTATACTTATAGGTGGTTGAAAATTAATTTACCTGAAGCACATCTTTTCCAATATTTTCTTTGTAGAAATCTTCAGCTTTTTCTATTTCCATGACATGAACCACAATTTTATTATTATTTATTAGAGTAAGGAGAACATTTTCTGTGCCCTGGTTAAAGAAAAATAAAAATAAAAATGTTACAAAAACACATTGAAGGAAGTTTTTAATATGAAAAACTTGATTAGAAAACAAAATTTAAAACTATAATTTTGAAATCTGTTGTATGAAATAATTAAAAATGTTTGTTAATTTGGTTTTGTCTAACACCACTTCAAGTTTTTCAATTATATTTTCAGTATTACTAACAAATATACTGATAGGTATTAGGTTGCAGAATTACCACCCCGACCAGGAAATATTCTTTTCTACTCTGGACTCGAAATTGGGGGGGCAGTCGATTAGATCAACCCCAGTACACAACTGGTACTTTATTGACCCCCCAAAAGGATGAAGGGCAAAGTCAACCTTGGCAGGATTTGAACTCAGAATGTAAAGACAGACAAAATACTGCTAAGCATTTAGCCCGGCATGCTAATGTTTCTGCTAGCTTGGCACCTTCCCAACCAGAAGATATTGGACCATGGATTATGATGCTGGGGTCATAACATAGGATGTCATTGGTGAGATGTGTATTTGGAATGGTGAAGGGGAGACTCTTTATCAAAATGGAATGAAATAAACTGGAATGGAAGTGCAATTATGAAAGGCTGCTGAACATATAGAACGCATGGGATAAACAGGGATTACTCCATGATGACCCAACACAGGGACCAGCAATGTGGTGGAGAAGAAAAGCCACAGGTCCATCGAGGATAGTTGCAGAGGTGTTTAAAACCTCTGGAGAGGTAGGATAAAAGATGACCACCCAGATAGTTAATGATGTTGTACAAGAAAATGCTATTCCCAGTGATTGATGGAGCAGTATCATCATAAACTGCTACAGAGGCAAAAGAAATTCCAGAGATAAGCGACTATAGATGAATTAAACTGCTCAACGAGGTTATGAAGGGACCTAATCCAATTGATCAGGGATAGAGATATGGACCTGCCTGAGATGTAATTTGTTGTCCTCGGGTACCATAGATGCTATCTTTCTAGTGAAGCAACTGCAGGGAGGATACTTGGCTAAGAATAAACAGCTGTTCCTGGTTTTCCTTTCTTTGAGTTGGAAAAAGTATCTGACAGGGTGCCATATTCTAGAATTTGGTGATCACTGAGGAAACTAGGTAAAGATCAGGGGTTCTCAACCATTTTTTATCCATAGACCCCTTTGATTACTATTTTATTCTGGTGGACCCCCATAGCCATACGATGTTTAAAAATTAGTTTTATAGAAATGTCTTTCAAATTCTTATTTTGTTTTTCTAACATTGACTTGTGTAGGTTGAACTTTGCAAAATGTTGGAGAAAGAAACCTTGCTGTTCCTTCCAGTACACCTAAAGCAGAATTTTTCAGGGGCCCTTAAAATATTGTGGATTCCCAATTTACTATTTTGTAGCATGGACCCTCAAGGTTGAGAACCACTGGTGTAGATGAATGACTTGTGAATACCGTACAAGCTATGTACATGGATGCTGGAAGTGAGAGCTGGTATTGAATTCAGTGATAAATTTAATATAAAGTAGACACCTTTCAAGGTTCAATCTTTAGGCCCCTTCTATTCGTCATAGTCCTAAAGGCCATCACAGAGTAGTTTAAGACTGTCTACAAGAAATCCTATACACTGATCTAATTCACAAAGCTGCATCTACAGGGGAATTAGAGAGGAAATTCCAGGCATGGAAACGTAACTGAGAATCAAGTGGCCTTAAGGTAAACCTAGCAAAGATGAAGATTTTAGAAAGTAGGAACCTGAAGAACCCTGAAGATACCAAGGTTCTGTAGAAAAGAAGTAGGTATAAATTCCATATGTTGCACCCAATGTAAGTAATGGACCACAAGATTAGATATAATTAGCAAGGAAGATGGTTGCTTTGAAAATATAGTAGCCAGGATGGGTTGGAGATGGTTCAAGGAGATACTACCACTGCTGATAACAAAGATCTTTTCCCTTAAAGTGAAGGACGGATTGTGATAGAAGTTCAATGTCGTATGGTAGTAAAACATGGGCCTTGTCAGCACTGGATTAACCCTTAAGCGAAATAAGCATGTGCTTAGGGCATTGAAGGGAGGGTGGGGATCACAGAAATATGTAAGACTAATTAGGAAGATCTGTTTAAAGACTTTGCAATTAAAGAAAGTTGGAGAAAACTTTTCAAATATAAATGAAGTGGAAATATACAAAAACATTATTTTACATTTTTCTGTTGTTAGTTTCGTTTCATTTTGAAAAATAAAAATCTATTTTATGGTTTATTATTTTTTATACTTTGGATTACATATATGTGGGAGCACTAAAACCTTTTAAGTGCTTGGGGCCTCAATGGGTTTTAGTCTGGTCCTGGGCCTTGTATGCAGAGGACTTGGGTTAGCATGTTGCATTGGATGTGCATGAGACAACGTCAACCTATGATGAAGGGCTGCCACTGCCAATAAGGATCTCATCATCGTTTAATGTCCGCTTTCCATGCTAGCATGAGTTATCATCATTTAGCATCTGTTTTCCATACTGGCAGCCCTTCCTAACACCAACCACTCCTTCTTTGGACACTAAAACTGCTTGCGAAGACCTGTTGAGGCAAGTGAAATCAAAATCAAATTCAAATTCGATGACTGGCGTCCATGCTAGCGGGGTGCAAAGAGCACCATACGAATGTGATTATCGACAGAGCAGGTAACCGACTTCCGTGTCAGTGGCACTTAAAAGGCACCATTCGAGTGTGATTGTTACCAGCATCGCCTTATGGCACTCGAGCCCGATGCTAGTAGGGTGTTAAGAGCATCATCCGAACGTGATTGTTGCCAGAGCAGCTAACTGGCTTCCATGCCAGTGGCATGTAAAAAGACACCATTCAAGTGTGATCGTTACCAGCATCGCTTTACTGGCACCTGTGCCGGTTGCATGTGTAAAAGATTCGCGCAAGGTCGTTGCCAGTATTGCCTGACTGGCCCTGTGCCGGTGGCACGTAAAAGCACCCACTACACTCTCGGAGAGGTTGGCGTTAGGAAGGGCAGCCATCTGGTTCGCCAGCCCTCAGTCAAATCGTCCAACCCATGCTAGCATGGAAAGCAGACGTTAAACGATGATGATAATATATATATATATATATATATATATAATTTTAATCCAAAAGGGAAACAAAAAAACAACAACAACAGGAACAATTACAGTATTATTATTAATAGGCGCTCAGGAGATGGAAGCAGGGAGGTATGACGTTTCGAGCGGAGCTCTTCGTCGGAAACATAAAGAAGGAAGAGAGAGGAAAGAAAGATCCCAGAGCGGGCAACAGGGAAAGAGAAAAAAGACGACTGGTGTTTACGAGTTGCACATGGTGAAAGGCGGATGTTGACGATAACAAGAGCAAAGTGGGTTTTTAAAGGCAGAAGAGTGGAGACAAGGTTGGTAACCCAACAGATGTGTGTGTATGTGTGAGTGTGTGCATGTGCGTGTGTGTATGTGTGTGTGTGAGGCGAGATGAAAAAACAAAAAAATATGTGTGTGTTAGTGTGTGCGTCTGTGTGTAGGCGTGTGAGGTAGGGCGAGACTAGTGGTCAGCTAGCAGACGAGGTCAGTACTAAGAAAAAGAAGGAAGGAGGAAGGGAGGTCAGTAGTAAGAAAAAGAAGGAAGGAGGAAGGGAGGAGGGGAAGGGGTGGGGGCGTATGTAGCGTGCCAGCGTGTGTTGAGTAGTAGTGTGTGTGTGTGTGTGTCCAGTGTCGTGGTGGTATTAATGGCGAGTAGATTGAATGTGTGTAAGAGTGATGTATATATATAGGCAAGGTGTGTATATGTGTGCGCGTGTGTGTAACGAAAAATGGGGGGGGGGTTAAGGAAAAAGGACTCCAGCTGAGGGGAAGATGGAAGAGTGGTACCGCGGAGACAGGCGTGGGAAAACCCAACGACACGCGACGGTCCCAGGAACGGGCGGGAGGTCTCGTCAGGTCCAAGGGCGAGGTGTATGCGGCGCGTATGCAGCGCGAGCCGGCGCAAGTGCGTATGTGCGCGTGCCTGCGAGTATGCGCGTAAGTATGTATGTGTGTGGATGTGTGAGTGTGTCTGTGTGTATGTCTGGGTGGCAGTGTGTCCGATGAATGTATGTGAGTATGTGTGTATGTATGTGTGTGCATAGATGTATGTCCGTGTGTGTGTGTGTATGTGTGTGAGTGTATGTATGTACGTGTGGGTGTGGGGAAGTGTGTGTATGTGCATGTGTGTGCGCGTACATACAGGTGTGTGAGTGAGTGTGTGTGTGTGTATGTATGTGTGAGTGTGTATGTATGTGTGTGTCGGATGCATGTATGTGTATGGGTGTATGTATGCGTGTGTGTATGTATGTATGTGTACGTGCGTGTGTGTGTGTGTATGCGTGTAGGTGTGCGCGTGTGCATGCATGCATGCATGTGCGTATGTGTGTGTGTGTGTGCATGTGTGTGGGTATATATGTATGTGCGTATATGTGTGTGTATGTGCGTACATGTGTGTGTGTGTGTATGCATGTGTGTGTATGTAGGTGTGTAGGCGTGTGTGTATAGGTGTATGTATGTAAGTATGTGTGGGTGTGTCCGTGTATGTGTGTGTATGTATGTGTGTGTATGTAGGTGTGTATATGTGTGTGTATGTAGGTGTGTGGGCGTGTGTATATAGGTGTATGTGTGTATGTCTGGGTGTGTCCGTGCATGTTTGTGTGTGTGTGTGTATGCATGTGTATGTGCGTGTGTGTGTATGCGTGCGTGTGTGTATGTAGGTGCGTGTGTATGTGTGTGGGAGTGTAGGTGTGTGTGTGCGTGTGCGTGTTTATGTTGGTGTGTGCGTATGTGAGTGTGAGTGTATGGGTGTTTGTCATGCATGTGTGTGCGCGTGCAGGTGAGTGTGTGTGTAAGTATGTGTGTGTGTATGTTTGTGTGAGTGTGTAAGTGTGTATGTCTTTGTGTATGTATGTGCGTATAGGAGTATGTGGGTATGTGTGTATGTATGTATATGGGTGTATGTATGTATGTGTGTGTGTGTGCATGTGTATAAGTATATGTGTGTGTGCGTATGTGTGTATATGTGTATGTGTGTGTGTTTATGTATGTGTGTATGTATGTGTGTAGGCGTGTGTGTGTAGATGTATGTATGTATGGGTGTGTGTCCGTGTGTGTTTGTGTGTGTGTGTAGGTAGATGTGTGTGTCTGAGTGAGGGTATGGCTGTGTAGGTGTGTGTGTGTATGAATGTAAGTGTGTGTGTATACAAGTGTAATGTATGTATGTAGGTGTGTGTGTGTGTGTGTGTATGTGTACGTGTGCGTGTGTATGTGTGTGTGTGTATGCGTGTGAGTGTGAGTGTATGGGTGTATGTCTGTGTGTGTGTATGTCTGAAGTAGGTATGTATGTGTATGTATGTATGTGTGTGTGTGTGCAGGTATGTGTGTGTATGTGTGTGTGTGAGTAGGTGTGCGTGTATATATATATATATATACACACACACACACACCTGCTCAATATATATGCATTCTCACTCACCAGATAAAGGCCCTAAACTGTGAAGCAAAACATCACAGAATTCAAATCTTTAATAACATTTACTTGCAAACTCACATCAAAAGTCCCTCATCAAATAATTGAAAGATTTATGTGTTTCTCTTACCTCGACATAGTCAATGCGACCAAGTCCAGTCACAAACATTGCTTGGTTTGGTTTCAGCACAAAGGTGCGTGGTCGGAACATTTTACATGATAACAAGATTTGAAGTTCCTCAGGGTTCAGAAATGATGTAATCTTCAAAAAAAAAAAAAATAGGAATTATGATAATGATTTATTAGTCTTAACACCTGCTCTTCTGGACTGGTTTTTGCTGAGGCAGATTTTTCTACAGCTGGATGCCTTTCCTGTTGCCAACGCTCAACTATTTCCAAACAAGATATTAATTCCCCATGAGTCAAGTACATCAACATCAAAATAAAAATTCAAATGGAAATTGTAGTTAAGACACCCGTACCAGTGACACGTAAAAAGCACCGTCCGAACGTGGCAGATGCCAGCGCCGCCTAGCTGGCGTCCATGTCGGTGACACATAAAAGCATCAACCGATCGTGGCTGTTTGCCAGCCTGCTCTGGCCCCTGAGCCGGTGGCATGTAAAAAGCACCCACTACACTCATGGAGTGGTTGGTGTTAGGAAGGGCATCCAGCTGTAGAAACACTGCCAAATCAGACTAGAGCCTGGTGCAGCCTCCATGGCTTCCAGACCACGGTCAAACCGTCCAACCCATGCTAGCATGGAAAATGGACGTTAAATGATGATGATGATGACTTGACATGTTTTCATGGAAGATAAGAAATGAAAAGACACTGACTGCATAACAATGACTCTTGTAACTATAATATTGGTTGATGTCGAAAGAAAGGCACACACACATCTTTCATCATGATCATTGCAGAACATGTTTCCCATGCTGCCATGGGTTGGATGGCTCAGCAGGGAGCCAGAGGACTACACCAAACTCTGCACTCAGCTTTGGCAGGGTTTCTATGGCTTGATGCCTTTCCTAACGTCAGCCGCTTTACAGACTGAATGGGATAGATTTTCGTGGCACAGGCAGGTCACTGAGTGACTCACAGGGCAAGACTCTTCAACAGAGGAAGGAAGGAAGTATTGCGAGAGGTGAAAATATGATAGAAGGAGAGGAACGAGTGTCTTGCTGAAGAGGATGCACGTGATTTCCCCAGCTGGAGGACACAGCCTCAGGTTACAAGGTGAATATAATACAAGAGAGAATCAGAAAGGACAGGTAGGTGAGTGAGTTTGCAAGATGGTTAGCATCCGTTTTCCATACTGGCAGCCCTTCCCAACACCGACCACTCCAAGAGTGTAGTGGTGGTGCTTCTTAACTGTCACTAGCACAGGTGTTTTTATGTGTCACCAACACTGGCTTGATTTGGACACAGTGAATGGGGCACGGGTGGGGATATGGTCAAGGTGGGGGTGAATGAAATAAGGGTGGTTTAGGGAGAAAAAGGACAAAGGGCAACAACAGGGAGACAAGGTGAAGTGCAGGGGAATAAATTTAGATCATTTACTGTGGTCAGAACCCTTTAGCATTTAAACCAGCCACATCTGGCCTAAATAATCTTGTTCTATGTTTAGACTGACCAGATCTGGCCTCTCGCACTCACCCTACAATGTCATTCTAAAAATAAACAATTACATCATTGAAATGTCAGAACTATGAGATAATCCAGGATTAATTCAAAGCAATGGGAATAAATAAGGATTACTTTTGACAGTAATTTGAATGCTAAAGAGTTAAAGAGGGAAGAAGTGGTTGCTGCAAAAATAATTATAATTAGACAAAATATTCTTTTATTTTGTTTGCTTCAATTATTAGTTTATCTCTATTCTGTTTTACTCTGTCTATTTCAGCACCATGCCATCATGTTAAATATATAACTCTAAAGTTCCGTCTTACTTATTGATGTCTAAGCAACATATTCCCTCACTCATGAAAGTCCATCACACAGACATTTCGTCTACCCTCTCTCTCTCAATTATATTTCTTAATACCTACAACGAAAGAATACGTTCCCCAAGAGATGCGCTCCTTCATAGCTGCTAGTTCACGTATTTTGTCATCCTTGGTTGTCTCCCATGAACACTTCTAAAGGCTTACGCCACCCCACCCCTTCTATATAAGGTAGTGATCATACAGTGCAAAATATGACAGTGTAGTGTACGCGGGTTGAACTGAAGACTATTGTTCTTTGTCTATGAATCCTGCCAAATGTGAGCTCTCTTTTCAGGTACATGATGCTGCTGTCCCCCGCCCCAGGGTCTCAAGGGCCCATACTTCCCACACCCTCAGGGTTGGCACTCTCAACATTGGCACACTGAAAGGTAGGTCTGGTGAGATTGTTGAGATGCTCGAACGGAGACGTGTAGATTTGTGCTGCATCCAAGAAGTTAGGTGGAGAGGAGGTTCTGCTAGGTTCCTCACTGGCAAAGAACACAGGTACAAGATTTTCTGGGCAGGGAACACTGACGGGGTTGGGGTTGTGGGTATACTTCTTGCGGAGAAATGGATAGATAAGGTAATTGAGGTAGTCAGAGTATGCGACAGAATACTTAAGATTAGATTAGTGCTCCACCATGGGTTAGCAACCATTATCTCAGCCAGGGCTACCCGATAGACAGAAAGACTGATTCTATGACACCCTCTTGCAGACTACCTCGTTGACGAATGACAGGGACCTTTTCTTTGTGGCTGGTGACTTCAATAGACATGTTGGACAACATGTCAGGGGTTTCCATGGCGTACATGGAGGCTACGGTTTTGGTTCTCACAATGAGGGAACCAGGCTGCTGAAGTTCTGTGACGCAAATGATGTTATGGTTTGCAATACTAACTTCAGAAAACCTGCCAGCCACCTAGTCACCAACCGCTCTGGCAGACACACATGTCAGATTGACTACATCCTCACCAGAAAAAGGGAAAGATGGCTGCTTATAAATGCCAAAACTTTCTCAGGTGAAGAATGTACCCCACAACATAGACTGGTAGTTAGTGACTTCTGGGTAAGGGCTAAATGGATGCCCAGAAGACGACCATCAAGGAGAAGAAGGGTCTGGAGACTTAAAGATCCCACAAATGGACAGAGATTTAGAGACATACTTGCAGAGATACCCGACGTTGCCCGGTTACATTCAATTGAAGAATTAGACTTTTCTGTTATATATATATGGATACACACATATATGTATATTAATATAAATACATGAAAGTACATGAAGTTTGTTAAAAAAAAAGGGGATCATGTATATACCTCCTGGCTGTTGAGATTATAACACCTCGTTGTAAACAATGTTCCTTGTTTTTCCTTGTGGAGCATATACAAAAAGGTTTCTTTTGGTTCCTACTCTTGAGCAGCCAACATACAGTTGTCCATGCGAGAAGCAGGGCTCTTCCAAGAGAAGACCAGCTACAGAGAGGGTTTGACCCTGAGATTTGTTAATGGACATGGCAAAGCTGACATGAAGGGGGAATTGCAGTCTTCTGAATGTAAATGGAATTTCTGCTCCTGATGGAGCAAGAGGAATTCTTGGAATAAAGACGTCATCACCTTTTCCACATCCAGAAAGAATGATCGCTTCGATAAAGTGTGACATCAGTTTCTTTATCCCCAGTCGTGTTCCATTGCAAAGTCTTGGTGGTTCCAGATTGCGGAGTAGCATTACAGGAGTTCCAACTTTAAGTGCTAATATGTGTGGAGGTAGTCCAGGAGGCTCCAGTGAATTGAGAAATTCAGGAGGATAGTTCACAACTTCATTTATATCTGGAATTGTATCAACAGACTTGTAAGTGTGTGTAGTGCTGGGAAGAGAATGCATTAGCTGTTGATAAATTATGTTAACAGCGACGTTTTTTTGGGAGCTAATATTGCTCTTTCACACAGCCAATTGTGATTTTGGTAGTTTTGTGTGAAGTTGGGAAAGACTTTGTTTTTGAGGTCATCTACAGAATTAACAACAGAGGAAAATGACCACACTTCCATTTGTCCTGCAGCATCGAGGCATCTTGCCTTCACCAAGTGTCAAAATGTCCTGTGCAAACTTTGTGGACATTTTGTCGCCGTGTAGCTGAGCTCTCATGTTAGTGGTGAGACTGAGGATTGTAACATGATGCCACAGGGTAGAGGACTTTAGGCATGCTTGGACTTCATCTGCTCTAGTGCCTTTCGGAATGACAGGAAGAGTTTGCCTGAAATCACCTGACAACAGAAGCGTTACACCTCCCATTGGAGCCTGACAGTCTCGGATGTCTTTCCGGGCTCTATCTAATGCTTCCAAAGCTCCCTTGTGAGTCATAGTGCACTCATCCCAGACAATTAGATGACACATTTTAAGTACTTGTCCCTGATCTGAGCTTTTGTTGATGTTGCATGAAGGCATTTCGGATGCTGCTAAATTGAGAGGGAGTTTAAAAGTTGAGTATGCTGTCCTGCCACCAGGTAACAAAGTAGTTGCAATGCCAGAGGAGGCTACAGCTACTGCAATGTCCTGATGCTGCCTAACTTCTGCAAGGAGAAGCTTTGTAATAAATGTTTTTCCTGTCCCTCCAGGAGCATCGAGGAAGAAGATTCATCCCTCGCATTGGCGTACACTGTTAAGAATAGTTCTGTAGGACTGCAGCTGGTCCGGAAGTAATTTAGGCTCATTTTCAACAATGTACTTTGAAAGCGTAGGTTTTTTCACGAATGACAGCAGTGGGAAGGCTATTTGACCCTGACCTGAATGCTTGTGGCAGGCCATACATCGACAATTCATTTCCACCCAGTTTAGCAATTCTGTCTTCAATGTCAATGAGTGTTTTGTTATAGATTTCATTGCTGATACCCTCCATGTCAGGATAGAGCAGTTGAGCTTGGCGCTGAAAGTCTTCAGCCAGGTTGTCTCTATATTTGAGCCATAGAGTGGCTGGATCACACAGTTCGCATGCCTGTAGTAATACTGCAAATAGTGCCCTGAGACTTTTAGGTGATTGTGGTAAAGCAGCCTCTCCTAAAGTTGCATCCCATTGTGCACCATCTTCTAACAGACCTTGTCGATAGCAGGCTTCTCTGTATGTTGTGCAGACATGTCCATGAACGGTTTTTAGGGCCTGGAAAGACGTTGGCCCTCTGACCTCATGCAGTAGTAGACGGAGATAGAAGCACTCTTGTTGAGTGGGATACACTGTGTATACTCGCCCAAGGCAAGTGTGAAACTTAATGCCAGTGTATCCATGAACATTTTGACCTGCTTTCCGTGAGGCCCATTTTTTTCCATTCCAAGTGTAGTATGATGGAATCTGTAGATACAGCAAGGTTTGAGCAAATGGATCCACTTGACAAAGCTTGAAGAATGCAGTGAGTGTACTATCCCTTGGTTCCTCTGCCAACAGAGAAGCATTTGCATCGGTGAAGTACACTCTTTGACCATTTTCCAGGTGCACTGCAAGCTGTTGAATGGCAGGGTGTCGTTGGTGAATTGGAAAGCCAAAGATGCACCAGAAAGCCTTGTTGCTACTTATGTACCGTCCCACCTGATAATGCGTCACTTCATCCTGGCAGTATTCTTGTTGAAGTCCAAACATTGCAGTGTCAGAACCCTTGTTTACATATTTGCAAACGTACTTGATGGATTTAACGGAGTTGCAAAACTCAACGTTGATGTGGGCATTGAAAGTCTTTGACAGGAGTGGGCAGTATGGAACAATCCATCCATTATCAATATCATGCTGTCCGATAGTTGCTGTGAAACCTCCGTCTTCTGGTTTTCTGCATCTGTATGATGGATACCCATCAGCACCTGTCTGCATTTCTTGTAGGAACCTCCTTGGAAAGCTTTTTGAACATATGCTGTCCTTCAAGCATGGTGAGTTTATGTTGAATCCATACCCACATGGACCATGTACCATGTTTGCTTTAACTATTTCGTATAGTTCTTTGTCTAAAGCTGGATCAGGAAGCTCTGCAGAGATTATCTTTTCGATGTCATTGGAATTGATCTTGACTGAGAGCCAAAGCAGGATATGAGCTTGTGGAAGGCCCCTTTTTTGCCACTCGATTGTGTACATGTCACATTGTATGGGCCCAAAGACTTGCCCTTTTTGTATGAGCTCCATGAGAGAGATTAACTTCAGATGGAAAACACGGGTGTTGAGATTCCGGTTCGAATGTAAGGCAGGTTTGAAAGTGTTCCAAACAGTCATTAGTTGTAGTGGTAGAGTGTTTATGCCGAATATGTACGTATGCATGTATATATATGCCTGTATATATGTACAAAATCCACTGAGAAGGCTTTTGTTGGTCTGAGGCTACAGCAGAAGACACATGCCAAGTCACCACACAGTGAGACTGAACCCAGGACCATGTGTTTGGAACGAAGTTTGTTACCAGACAGCCACACCTATGTGTGTGTGTGCGTATGTATGTATGGGTAGATATATTATGCATGTATATATGTGTATATATATGTGTACATATTACATGTACACATATATATATACATCTACACATAAAATACAAAATACAAAGTTATATCTTGATATCGCTAGTGATAACAATACTCAAAATATATAACAGACTGGAATTGTAGGCCCGTCTCTTGCAATTTGGATCAATTGGATCTTGTCCTCCCTCTTGTATAGAAGTGTATGGCTGCAGCGAAATTCATTTTTGGACTTTCTTCTATCGAAAGCATTTTAACAAAAATGCTTCCGTAAAGACGGTGAAAATATTGTCAATTTCCCCAAACAGGGACACAATTCAATTTTTAAACAATAACCAAAGCCCCTTCTCCAAAAGGGGGAGGGTTACGGTTTACAATTATTTAACAAATGCAACACAACAACGTTTCCCTGACGAGGAACCAACAAACGTGATTACAATAGTCAAACAGTAATAATAATAACAACAAACCTTTTTAATTTATCCCCATTTATGTGAAACCACTTATTCAAGTTCAAGTCATTGATGCAATTTTATACGAATTGCTAATACACACACACATAATAAGGGTGAAAAATTGAATATTAATTTGATTAATATGAATTGAAAACCAGTGGTGTAGCATATAAGACCATAGCGGATCTTCTTCTAGCAAAATGGATGACCACTTGTTAATGGTTCATCCCTGTTATATAACACTTTCACTATAATAGTTTCAGTATAAAAATGAAAGTGTCTGCATTACAATAAAGAGATGTTTTTGTTTCACTTTTAACATGTAATACTGAGATAGTGGAGAAGATATGATATTGCTGTGGGGTCGCCCTAGGCAAAAGAACTCCCTGGACCTTAAGTAAGGCATGTGTAAAATTTGAATGAAATTGGTTGTGTAGTTCTCAAGTTTTAGGGAAACACACAGAGACACATTCTCAGTTTTATATATATAGAGATTACTCGAAGCCTTTGACAAAATAGAAGGGGATACAGCTTCACATGGGATAGAAGACAACTGGAGGTTCCTACGGGACAACCTGCTAAGGGCCACCGACCAGATCTGTGGATGGTGCAAAGTCCCCTCTCAACCCAAAATAACGTAGTGGTGAAACAATGTTGTTGACAGGGCTATTAGACAAGAGACAGGCTTGGAAGGACTGGAAGAACGGTGGTAGCAGAGAAGAGTATCAGACTGCCAGAAGGGAAGCTAGGAAGCAGGTTTATTTAGCAGGAGGGAAAGCAAATAAGAAAAAATTTGCCAATGTTCTGCGCCATGAAGAAGAAAGACTAAAGGTATTTCATGTTGCAAGACAGTGTGTGAGTGAGAATCGTGATGTGGTAGGTGAGAAATGTGTTCGCATGGATGATGGTTCACTTGCGCTAAATAAGGATGCAAAGAGAGAGGTTTGGAGACGCCACTATGAAAGGTTGCTGAATAAAGAAAATGAATGGGATAAAGAGAGTTTGCCAAATGTTGACCCAACAGAGGGACCAGCTATCTGAGTTGACAGTACCTTGGTAGATAAGGCAATTAGAAGTATGAAGACAGGGAAAGCCCCAGGCCCATTGGGAATTACTGCAGAGATGCTCAAAATATCTGGCAGTGTCGGCTATAGCCTAGTCACCCGTATAGTTAACCAGGTGATACACGAAGGAGTCATACCCAATGACTGGTGTAGCAGCATAATAGTCAACTGCTACAAAGCTAAAGGTGTTGCTCTAGATACATAATTACAGAGGTATTGAGCTGTTGGATCAGGTAATGAAGGTTATGGAGAGGGTCATAGTCCAACTGATTAGGGAGAGAGTCAGCTTGGATGAGATGCAGTTTGGTTTCGTGCCAGGGAAAAGCACCACTGATGTCGTATTTCTGGTAAGACAGCTGCAGGAGAAATACCTAGCCCTTGTACCTGGCTTTCATTGACATGGAGAAAGCCTTTGACAGGGTCCCCTGATCCCTTATCTGGTGGTCAATGAGGAAACTAGGGATAGATGAATGGTTAGTGAGAGCTGTGCAAGACATGTACAGGGACGCTGTAAGTAAGGGTTGGCAACGAGTACACTGAAGAATTCCGGGTAGAGGTAGGGGTCCACCAAGGTTCAGTCCTCTGCCCCCTCCTATTTATCATAGTCCTCCAGGCAATAACGGAGGAATTCAAGACAGGATGCCCCTGGGAGCTCCTCTATGCTGATGACCTTGCTCTAATTGCTGAGTCACTATCAGAACTAGAGGAGAAGTTTCAGTTGTGGAAACAAGGATTAGAATCGAAAGGCCTTAGAGTCAACCTAGCTAAAACCAAAGTACTAATAAGTAGGTAGGCAGGCAAACCACAAATCCCTTCAGGTGGATGGCCCTGCTCGATCTGTAGTAGAGGCGTAGGTAGAAACTCTATAAGATGTACTCAGTGTAAGCTATAGACACATAAGAGGTGCAGTAATATCAAAGGAAGGCTAACAGGGAAGATAGTTTTTGTATGTGGCAGATGCTCGGGAGCAATAAGCACTGAAAATGCGCAGAAAACAACTCCCGCCACATTCCAGGGAGGAAAACTAGAAGTAGTTGATAGCTTCCGTTACCTAGGGGACCAAGTCAGTAGCGGGGGAGGGTGCGGTGAAAGTGTAGCTGCTAGAATAAGAATAGCTTGGGCAAAGTTCAGAGAGCTCTTACCTCTGCAGGTGACTAAAGGCCTCTCGCTCAGAGTAAAAGGTTGGCTGTATGATGCATGTGTACGAACAGCCATGCTACATGGCAGTGAAACATGGGCCATGACTGCTGAGGACATGTGTAAGCTTGCAAGAAATGAAGCCAGTATGCTCCGATGGATGTGTAATGTCAGTGTGCATACTCGACAGAGTGTAAGTACCTTCAGAGAAAAGTTGAACCTAAAAAGCATCAGATGTGGTGTGCAAGGGAGACAACTGCACTGGTATGGACATGTGACGAGAATGGATGAGGACAGTTGTGTGAAAAAGTGCCACACCCTGGTGGTTGAGGGAACCTGTGGAAGAGGTAGACCTAGGAAGACCTGGGATGAAGTGGTGAAGCACGACCTTCGAACTTTGGGCCTCACCAAGGAAATGACTAGTGACCAAGACTTCTGGAAATATGCTGTGCTTAAGAAGACCCGGCAAGCCAAATGAGACCATAATCTCGTGGCCTATGCCAGGGGCGTTACCAGCCCACTTATGCGTACCTTTCCTTCTTTGGACACTAAAAGTCTGCTTGTGAGGACCTGTTGAGGCAAATGAAATCAAAAATCAAAATCAAATTCGATGACTGGCATCCATGCTAATGGGGTGCAAAGAGCACCATATGAGTGTGATCATTGACAGAGCGGCTAACCGGCTTCCGTGCCAGTGGCACTTAAAAGGCACCATTCGAGCGTGATCGTTACCAGCGTCGCACTACTGGCACTCGAGCCCCGTGCTAGTAGTGTATTAAGAGCACCATCTAAGTGTGATCATTGCCAGAGCAGCTAACTGGCACCTGTGCTGGTGGCATGTGTAAAAGATTCGAGCGAGGCCGTTGCTAGTGCCTCCTGACTGGCACGTAAAAGCACCCACTACACTCTTGGAGTGGTTGGCGTTAGGAAGGGCATCCAGCTGTAGAAACTCTGCCAGATCAAGATTGAAGCCTAGTGCAGCCATCTGGTTCGCCAGCCCTCAGTCATACGTCCAACCCATGCTAGCATGGAAAGCGGACGTTAAACAATGATGAATTGAAATCATAGTTGTGGCCAGTGCCACCTGACTGGCCCCCATGCTGGTGGCACATACAAAGCATCATCCGAACGTGGTCGATGCCAGTGCTGCCTGACTGGTTCCTGTGCCAGTGACATGTAATAAGCATCATCTGAATGTGGTCGATGCCAGCGACATGTCAAAGCACCCATTACACTCTGTGATTGGCGTTAGGAAGGGCATCCAGCTGTAGAAACCTTGCCAAATCAGATTGAAGCCTGGTGCAGCCTTCTGGCTAGCCAACTGCATGTCAAACCGTCCAACCCATGACAGCATGGAAAGCAGATGCTAATCGATGATGGTGTGTGATTGGGCTGTGTCCATGCACTGGGGAATCAATTTGAAAGGTCTGGTCATACAAACTGATCCCAGTCTTTATTCCCTTTAAGTTTGGAATTTTATTCTATCAATCTCTTTTGTTGAACTGGTAAGTTATGGAGATATAAACAAACTGTTATCAATTCTCAAGAGGTTTGGAGACAAACACACACACACACAAGGAGCTTCCACAGTTTTTGTTTACCAATAAAGAATTGGTTGGCCTAGGGTTACACTGGAAGGTAATTGCCAAAGGTGCCGTGTAGCGGGACAAAACCTGGAACCTTGTGGTTGTGAAGCAGAAAACTTAACCACACAGCCATGCTTGCACCAAAACTCACCTGTTGTGTATTTATGACTCCAGGTGTGTCATAAAGCCAACGACTCCGTTCCAAGGTTGATTTAAATGTTTCAAGTCGTTTGGCTTTTTCAGATTTTAATTTCGCATCAAGCTCTGATGGTGTAATCGAGGCATTTGACTTCGCTGTATAGGAGGTGACACTAAAACCTTCATAATCATTGTCAGGAGGAGTGACAAACTGTGTCATTCGAACCAGTCCTACGATAAAGGGAAACAGAAAATTTTAATTTAAAAAACTGAATAATGTAAGTGAAATGGACATCATCATCATCATCATCATTAAACATCTGTTTTCCATGCTGGTATGGGTTGGACAGTTTGATAGGAACTGGCAAGCTGGAGTGCTGTACAAAGTTCGAAAGTGTATGTTTTGGCATGGTTTCTACAGCTGGATGCCCTTCCTCATACCAACCACTTTACAGAGTGTACTGGGTGCTTTTGCATGGCACAAGCACATGTGCTTGTTATGTGGAACCAGCAAAGGTGCATTTTATGTGACACCAGCATGTACATTCCTTTATTTTATTTCTGGAAAAAAAAAAGGTATTAACTCCATGAAACTGGGCATGAGGAAAGGTAGTGCCTCTGATCTTAGTGAGAAAGAAAATATCTTCAAACCAGAACACACTCCCAGATGCTGACAACCAAGTCAGCTCCTCTAAAAGTACCCAAGAACCAGGTAGGCAACCAAGTAGGCCACAGCAGAAACAGAATTCAGAACACAGAGCTGAAACAAATATCACAAGAATCCCATCTAGAAGTCTAATGATACAGCCAGTCCTCTATTCTAGGCTGGTACTACTCTCCACTGCTCCCAGTTGAGGGGTTTTGTCTTACAAGGTACTAGGTGATCCTGTCGATGCTGGGGCCACATACAAAGCACTGATGCTGGTGCTGCAGAAAAAAAGCACTGGTGATGGTGCCATGTAAAAAGCATTTGGTACACTCTGTAAAGTGGATGCTGTTAAACAGGGCATCCAGCTCTAGAAACTTTGCAAAAACAGATAATTGGAGCCTGGTACGACTCCTGGTCTAGCCAGCTCCTGTCAAACCATCTAACCCATGCCAGCATGGAAAGCGGATGTTAGTTGATGATGGTGATATTTTGTCACAAAATACATTGGCAGGTAGTATGACTAACGACTGTTTTTCTGGAACAAAGTACAATTGTTGAAGAGTTTGATTTTCAAGAAGACCATCAATAAATACTCACCTCTCAAAATAGCATTATAACTCAATCCATATTTTTCTAATTTGATTCTTTGATGCATCTTCATTTCTTGAAGCACCTCTGCATCTTCTTGAAGTCTTGCTCTACGTTTATACATCCGTTCTGATGTTGGTGATAAAATCGGGAATTTTAGTAAATTTAAAGTGGTGCCTAAAAGGAATTTAAAGCAAAGATAATAACTATCGTCAGAAATAAGGATAATATGAATTTTTTTTGCAATTGAAAGCAATTCCTGTATAAAATTCTTAAAATAAATGAAGACACATTAACCCTTTCGTTACTGTATATATTTTGAGATGCTCTGTGTTTCTCGCAGTTATTTTAAGTATAACAAAGAATTTAGTAAAATAACTCAGTTATCATTAAGCTAGTGTTAGGAACATAAATTGTGACTAAAGTTTGGTGGAAGATTTTAATTTAGAACTTTTGAAAGCAAGACATTTGTACTCAGAGCCAGAGGTGGTTTCAGCTGCGTTGGTAACGAAAGGGTTAAAAAATGAATTCTTGAAATAATTACAGAAATGAGATACAACTCTTTATTCTTGTATTGGTTCCAGCATCATCATCATTTAACATCTGTTTTCCACATTGGCATGGGTTGGATGGTTTGTTTGGATCCAATGACCCAGAAGTCTACACCAAGCTGCAATGTCCGCTTTGATATGGTTTCTATGGCTGGATGCGTTTTTCCTAATACCAAATACTTTACAGAGTGTACATGGAGCTTTATTCATGGCACCAGCACTAGTAAGGTCACTAGATAACATGCAAGTCAAAAGTTCTTTTGACTGAGTAGGGGTACCGTATTGGAAGGGGTGGCTTTGTGCCATGTGTTGAGAGGTGAAAGTATGATGGAGAAACAGGAACAGGTGTCTTGCAGCAGAGGAGATACATGGCTACTCTAGCTGCAAAGGATGGTGGCACTAAAGTACCAGTTTACCCTCAAGTCATGAGAATGTGGATTAAGAAAGAATTGGGGCAGAGAAGTTAGTATTTACGTTATTTTGCAGGATTATTTGAGACCTCCTGTTGTTTAATTTTCCAAAGGAATGGTGAGTTGGACATATTCATGTTAGTCTTACTAATGTTAGAGGCTCATCACAAAGACCCAAGGCACAGCTCCTTTCTTTGGAGCAAATCAATAAAAAAAATATAAATAACAGGTTTGTACTATTCTATATTTTTGAGACGAGGAATTGTGTAAATTATTTACAATGGACGGAAAAGTGTCCCCCAACTTGTTTGTTGTTACCACAACGTTTCAGCTGATGTCCTCTCCAGCTTTTATCAGCTGAAATGTGGTAACGACAAACAAGATGAACACACCTCTCTGTCCATTGTAAATAACGTAACTGGTTATTTATTAAAGAAGTATTCAGAAAAATTTACCTGGCCAAACAGAGACGGTTGCTTTTTGGAAAATTTCGCGTGCTTGAGATTTACAGAAATCTGACTCCAACAAAATGTTGAAGATAGACGACTTTCCAACATTACTGCTTCCCACAAGATAAACATCACCTATTTCAAAAAATAACAAACATTTCATTCGATAAAAAACTCTTGATAATTCGAAATTTCAATGTTTTGTTTTATTTAATGCGCTTTTCATAAAGAAGCATAAATCAATAATTAGATAAAAGCACCTCCCCCACCCCAGTCAAGTGTCCAGCATTATGAACAATTGGTTACAAATTTATCATTACACCTTTACGCACACAATCATGAAGTAGTGAGTTCGATTCCCAGACTGGGCTGTGTGTTGTGTTCTTGAGCAAGACTATTTCACATTTACTCGAAAATTTTACCGAACTTTCTAGGTGCAATCCCAAGGTCATTAATGACTGAAGGGGGTCTTTTTATATGTATATATGTGCGTGTCTTTATGTCTGTGTTAGTCCCCAACCACCCACTTGACAACTGGAGTTCGTTTGTTTACGTCCCTATGACTAGAGGCTAGAGAAAAGGAATACGTATGCAATATGTACGAAGCTTAAAAAAGAAAGATTAAGGGCCGGGCGTCGATTCGTTCGATCGAAACAATTAAATGATAAAAGAGGAGAAACTGATAATAAAAGAAATGTCTCTCACCATTCTTTCCATGATCGTCGAACAGTTTGTTTATAAGATGTTCAATGCCATAACCAGTCTTGGCACTAACTAATTCTATATGTCTAATGTTGTAACCGGAAGGATTCCAACCAGCTTGGGAACAAGCTGTGAATAAATATTTCTCCAACCTTTTTAGATAATGTGGAGAATCCATTGGGATGAGATCAACCTTATTTCCAATGATATAAACCGGTCTTTTACGACCAATAATCGGTAATATATCGTGAAGCATACTATTATTGATATCTGACAGATCAACGGTGAACAGCACAATAGCGCGAGAGTCGTGGATTTTAGATAAGATTTGGGGATAACCTTCAATAGGGATTTTCATGTTTAAACAATGTTTGTGATATGTCATTAACAAACATCGAAAGCAAAGTGTTTTTTCCATTTTTTCAAGAGTTAAAGAAATGAATTTTTTACTGCTTATATATCCTGGCCGATTTTGGTCTTGACAGTGTAATGTTGCTCCACACCCGGGGCAGTTCACATTACTGGCCTCGACGGAAGGGTCTGGTTCCCCAACTGAGTAAGATTTTTTCTTTTGTGGATCTTCATAAGTTTTTATACTTAGTCGTAGTTTATGTAAAAAGCTTTCGGTCTGGTCTGCAGTAAAATTTAATTCTTCATAAGCCTTAAGTAACTTTTGTGTTGCATCACTTTCGTAAAAGACTTTAGAAAGTCCAAGCTGACCCTCAATGTTTGGCCTTGAAATTTCGGTTGATTCCATCAGTGGCTCGTTTGTAATGTTTTCCTTATTCAAAATCATGCGAGTGGCAAGAGAAAATCCTTCGAAAGGATCATCAGCCTTTTCGCCTTCTTCTTTTAATGCTTGTTGCATTTTTCTTCTCCGATATTTCTTATATTTTCGGCACAATATCATCTTTGGTATTTCCAAACAAATACTTCTTCGCGTCAAAGGACAAGGAAGTGTAATCTCTCGTTCGTAACCAAACTTTAGAGTTTGTCTCTGAGTATTTAACTTCACATTACACAAACATTTCATCAGATTTTCGTGTTTATTTCCAGGGTTTAATGTAAATCTCCGAAGAGGCAATCGACCCAACATCAACACAGACATCTTGTAAACACGTGTTTCACTTGACAAAACCAGATTCCAATCTGTCGTCCAGCTGACACAGAAACCTTAAACGAATAAACTGCAATTACCTACAAAATCTAAAGAAACTAAATTAATTCCTATAAGATCAATAAGTTCTGTGGGTACTACTTGAGAACAGTGGTCCCGGTGCGCGCACTCGCGTAGTCGCGCATCCGCGCTCGCTAGTCATGATTAATCGATCCTACAACGACTACCAAGCAAAGTAAATAAAACACAAAATAAATAATTTTTTTACACAAAGTAAATAATTTTTGTTAAACAAAGTGGATCTTTTCGGTTTGAACGGCAGTTTTTTCTAGCGGTGTCATATGAAATTGTCATCCATAATTATGACCGTGGTATCGATCTATTGTATTTCAATATGTTTTAGGGTTAGGGGTGGGGGGAAGGGTATCTTTTTTTCTTCACAAATGTAAATAAACCCAATCTGTTTCTTAAACGAGGGACATATTCATACGGCACAGAATGTTTTTTTTACCTCAATAGACGTCAGTGATTGGTTGAAATCGCAGAAATTGAAGAAAAAAACAACAAATATCTTACAAACTATAGAATTTTCTCAATAAAGCCAAGAGAAAAAGATGTTTTATAAACACATTCTACCAGTATACGAAGTTTAAAATTTTTTTAGTTACCTAGAAATTATGTTAAAAACTGACGTTCAAAGTGAAAAGATCCAACAAAGTAAATAAAACAAAAAAAACACAAAGTAAGGATCGACTAGTCATGACTAGCTAGCACGGATGCGCGAGTGCGCGCACCGGGACCACTGTTCTCAAGTAGTACCAATAAGTTCTGTGTCCCTTCAGCAGTTTTATTTATATTTCTAGTCATACTTGACAAAATATTACATTCCACATTGTTACCAACGGATGTCTGTTCGTTTGAAGATCTTTGAAATAATGGTCCACAGCGCTGCTCCTTAGAATTTCCGCTTTGTTATGTGTAAATAGTGGACGAGGTAAGAACCACGATTTCATGTTTCCGTTTATTTTGTTCCCCTTTTTTATGGATTTATATTTTAATTAAATTATTAAATATTTATATAATCTTAAAAACAGAAACACATTTGAGTTTAGTATCGCATTAAAATTTACCGTTTCGTAATTAGTGATTCGTTTCTGGTTCTTTGGTCTGTCAGCTGAAGATCCATGAACTTCAATTAAAACAGATGAAGCTATTTAATTCCTATTTCTTTACTACCCTCAAGGGGCTGAAGCTATTTAATTCCAATCAAACCAAAGCATTCCTTCGATATAGCTCGACAAAGTCAAGACATTTCACTTGGGGTATTTCTGTGGTTTGTGGAGTTTAGATATAACGAAATTATGCCAGCAATGTCTCATTTTAAACTTGAAGAAAAAAAAAAGCCTTGCATATTTGTTCTCACCTGTTTCATGTGTGTATGTAAAATCCGCAAATTTCCAAGCAGAAAACAGAATCGAATTGTAATTTGCTTCCATGGAAATACCCAAAGTGAAGTATTTTGGTTTTGTCGAGTTATATCGAAAGAATGCCATATAATCTTAAAAACAGAAACATATTTGAGTTTAGTATCACATTAAAATTTACCGTTTCATAATTAGTAATTCGTTTATGATCATTTGGTCTGTCAGCTGTAAAGTTTGGTTTTACAATGAACTGCAATTAAAACAGATGAAGCGATTTAATTCTAATCAAATCAATTATGTTTGTGTAATAATTACAAAGTTCTGTTTCTGCCAGACTCTTTAAATGTAAATCAAGGCGGGGGTAAAGAATACGTATACCCCTGTTTTCGGCGTAACAAACCCCCTAAACCCCGGGTGTACGTATTCTTTACTTTCGCCGTAAATCAATATCTTCGAATAAATCATCCGGTTGTTTTGATTTGGCAATAATTAAGGTAGGGTTCAAATTCCGCCCAGGTCGACTTTGCCTTTCATCCTTTCGGGGTCGATAAATTAAGTACCAGTTGCATACTGAGGAATCAATCAAATCAACTGGCCTCCTCCCGCAAAATTTCGGGCCTTGTACCTAGAGTAGAAAAGAATAATTGAGGTAGGCTCAGTTGTGCTGCTATTAATCCCGTATAAGAATTTATGTCATTTCTATAGATATGTACCCTTCCGACTTTGTTGCCTCATAACCTCCAGAAGATTAGATACTTTTTAACGATATTTGCAAGAAATACAGCTGAGATGCCCTAGATTAAAAGTATGTAAGGATTTGCTGGAAAGAATTTTTCCGAGAGGGTGACGAAAGGAGTTTCGGAAAATTCACACGACCCAACTTTTTTTCCCCACAACTTTCATGCAAATTGATATCTTTTAATGAAATTTTATTAAGATAAAATACCTTTCAAACGGCGGCATGGCATAGATTACGATTAGAAAGAAATTTGTTGGGAATTTTTTTTTTGTCTGAGGAGTGGAGAGAAGATTTCGGACCAGGGTGCCTACGTAAATTGGAATTTCTCCGTTTTGACAGGGATTTTCCCGTTTTTCTTTTTTGTTTTTTCACCACAACCTTCGAAATGACGACGATCGTGTTTATGTGAAAAAATGATTTGGAAATTTTTTTTTTTTTTTTTCTTCACCACCTAACTCCAGGCCAATTTTGGCGAATTTTCTTGGCGCTTCGCACTTAAAAATCGTGGAAGCCTTTAAGGTGAAAGAAAAAAAAAGTGTGCGATTCAAGGGAGATAAGTAACAAAAAAAAATGGTCTTTTAAATTTTTACCCCAACCAAGCGAGTCCGTGTGTGTGTAAGAAAAAGAATTTTCTACCTGAAATATGATATTAAAATAAATTATCTTTTACATACCTATAGATAAATCTCAGCAATGACCTTGTCAGACTCTCCAATATTTTAAAATTATAAACAAAATACAATCGGGGGGTGCGAAGTGGGGTTGAAAAAAATCAAATTTTCAAATATTTTTTTTTACTGCATAAATTTGTTTATGAGGAGAAAAGTATTGAAAAGCCACAATACATGTAAGAGTGAGAATAAAAAACCAAGAGGGTGATCTTGGGATGTGCTAGAAACAATAGCCAAATCTCCCTTAAATTACACTTTTTCATCTGAAAATATTTACAAAAATCAGTCTGGAGGGAGTGGGAGCAATGAAAAAATAAAATCATATATTTTCAAAACTTTTTTCATAGAGAGATACCACCCGCCCCACATCATTTCAGAGGCTGTGGTGCAAAAGAATCAGAAAAATCCCTGTCAAAATGGAGCAGCTCCAACCTATGTTGGCTCCCTGATCCGAAACTCCTCTCCCCACTCTGTTGGAAAAATTTTTCCCAACAAATTTTTTATAATTGTAATCTATGCTGTTTGAAAGATACCCATTTTCCTGAAAGTTATGAGGTAAAATATGAGATTGTGTGAATTTTCCAAAACTCCTTTCACACCCTCTTAGAAAAATTCTCTCCAGCAAATCCTTACATATTCTAAATCTTTGGCATCTAAGCAAAAGTATCCATTTTTCTGGAGGTTATGAGGCAACAGAGCTGGAGGCATACATATCTGTACTTATGCCGAATTTATTTCCAATTGTGTTTTTAAAAAAAGTTTGTAATTAGAGCAAAACTGTTCATTAAGGCAGTTTAATTGAGAAGTCTACATAATCATCATAATTCTTTGGTTTTGCAGTTCTATATTTAAGAGATGAAGAATTATGCTCATTATTTACATTTGTCTTGGGGAAATTTCAAACCTGGGTTTTCATTCCTAAGGTATTTTTCGATGTTATTATTCAGGTCACTGCTTGGAATCGAACTTGGAATTAGTAGCCCGCAATCTTAACCACTACGCCATATGCCCATGGGCAATTATGGAGTGAATTTTAGGTTTTATAAATCTAATATTTTCCTATCCTTCCTTAATACCAGTTCCCATATGCTACTCATATCTGCACTCGGTCTGCTTAGGAGGTTTTTGTGTCCTAGCATATGTGCTGCTTCTTTTAGTTTTCGTATTTTCCAGTGGTGTTCTCTGTTTATTATTTTAACTTCATCCCACAGGGGAAGGTGGTCTCCAAGACACCTGATGAAGGCTGGGGGGTATATCAGCGGAAACGTTGTATTAACAACAAACAAGATGAGGACAAATATCAGTCAAATGTAAATAATCTTTGGTTTTGGGTTTGATCTCATTGTGCAGCACCATGGCAATTGACTTCTGCTATAACCTCATGTTGAAGGAGGGAACCAAAGCTAAACCATTCATCATCATCATCATCATCATTTAACATCTGCTTTGCATGGGTTGGATGGTTTGACTGAAAACTAGTAAGCCAAGGAGCTGCACCAAGTTCCAATCTGATTTCGCACTAGCACGGTATATCGCCAAGGGCCTTGGTCACCCATCACTGCCTCCATGAGGCCCAACACTTGAATGGAGCTTTTTATGTACCACAGGCATGGGAGACAGTCAGACAGCACTGGCGTCGGCCAAGACTATGATTTCACGTGGCTTGACAGGTCTTCTCAAGCATAGCATATTGCCCAACATTTGGTGAGTGCTTTTTACATGCCAGTTATGTGACACTGGCATCAGCCATGGCTACAGTTCATATTCTATAGTATATCTACGGTGTTACTCATAGCATATTATTGCCCAAAAGACTGCCTTATTGCCACTTGTTACTTTATTGAGAATCCTATGAAAGGAATAAATTCTTAAGTTTAAGAATCTTGTTTGTTTTTAAAAAGTTGTAAAACATGAAAAAAATGTTTCTAAAACTTCAATGTTTTATTTTTAATTTTCTTTTTCTTCTAAAGTTGATTATTTCTTAGCTAGAATGTCGTTCCAAGTGAATTTGCCACCCTCTGTGGTGACGAAAATGGCCATGTCTGAACAGACTGAGCAAGATGAGCCGAAAAAACAGTCTCGTGAGGATTGGAAAAAGATGAAGGAGTTAGAGGAGGCTCGTAAAGCTGGTACGGTTCCTGCAATGCAAGATGAGGAAGGAAAGTAAGTCATCTCGTTTTTTTTCACTTTTTACTTCCTAAATTTTTGGTGAGGTGTGTGGGGAACCAAAAACTCTTTCTAATTTCTCTCCTGTCAAAAACTAGATTTGAACTTCTCACTGTTGGAAAGGATTTTTGAATGTGGTCAGTTTTACTTGAAATTTTATTCCAGTTAAATGTATTTTATTAAAATACAAACTTGTTAAAAATTCTAATATGTTTGAAGCATATTTGAACCTGAAAAAAAACATTCATTGTATTTTGTGATGAAGAAAATTTCTTGCTGTAGATAAATAAATGTAAATACACTGAGTCAGCTTCCTGCGTACCCTGGCCCAGACTCTTTCGGCTGCTTTGCATTTCAGAGTGGTCGTCCTTCAGCAACAATATTTAATTGCTCCAAATAATCTGTTTTGAAATTTTTGAAGTGTTATCTGTCCATGAAATATATTATTTTCTTTCCGTATTTTTCTTTCAGAGATATCAATCCCCATATTCCACAATATATTATGCAGGCCCCTTGGTATTTTGGGGCAGATAAACCAACACTGAAACATCAGCGACCCCAGGAACAAAAGGAGAAATATTTTGCCAAGTTAGATGAGCACTACAAGAGAGGAGTAAAACAGGTGAGTTCTTTTCTTTGACAGTTCCTTTGAAATTCTAAATATTGACTTGTTAACCATTTTATGAAGGAACATCTTATTGTTTGCTTCTTAACCCTTTTGTGGCTATATTTCTTATGATATACACCAAAGGTTCTCAATAGGGGACATTTGGAGCTTGAGTGGGGTGTTTTGGAGCAAAGGGACTCTCTTGTACCAAAGAGCACTCTTTCGATAGACAACATGTTGATCTCATAAGAGTCGCACGGTGGAAATAGACGTAATTGTCAAACTTATAATTTATTATTTCATTTTTTTTGCATTTCAATTTGTACATCTGTTCTCCCAACTGTGTACAAGCGCATATGTAAAACAATGTTCTTTATTTTTTAATCATTATCTGCTGATATCAAAATAAGTAGTATATTGAAAAATCAAAATATTTTCTATGTGGGTGGGATCTGTGACTCTAAGGATCAAAATTTGGCCAAAATGGGTTGAGAAACTTTGATATACACTATCCACGATTTTAAAAATAGCCAAGAATTTGGAAGGACTTAACTGAATAATTAATTTTTTCATACAGTTCTATATTTAAGAGATGAGGAATTAAGTACATTATTTACATTTGACAGATATTTGTCCTCATCTTGTTTGTTGTTAACACAACGTTTCAGCTGATATAAACTCCAGCCTTCATCAGTTGTCTTGGGGAAATTTCGCACCTGGGTTCTCATTCCAAAGGTATTTTTCGCCGCCGCCAACGACGAGGAGGAGGAGGAGGAGGTCACTGCCTGGAATCGAACTTGGAATCTTGGTGTTAGAAGCCCACGCTCTTAATCACTACGCCATATGCCTGCAAGCCCAAGATTCTGAATTTGATTCCAAGCAGTGACCTGAATAATAATAATACGAAGAAGAATGACATAAAAAAATACCTTAGGAATGAGAACCCAGGTTCAAAATTTCCCCAAGACACCTGATGAAGGCTGGAGGGTATATCAGCCGAAACGTTGTGTTAACAACAAACAAGATGAGAGCAAATATCCATCAAATGTAAATAATGTAAATAATGCTGCTGATGATGATGTTGATGGTAGATCAATGATGGTCTGTAGCAGAGTCTACTCTGTTGCAAGAGGAGGCAAGCACCATATCTTAATGTGCTGCTTCTTACAGGAGCTACTCTTGAGAGTTTTTCTTTTTCAACTCCTATATTTTCCCATCGGTGTCTGAAACCCTTTAAAATAGTCAGGAACACTGCCCTTTCTGCTTTGAGTAAACCATTAAAATATTTAAGATAGAAATTACAATGTATGTCTCCAACAATAAAACCCTATCAGTGTGTTTTGTTTTGTCTTATATGACACGCTTTTATCTACTTGTTTCTTAGGTAGTCGTTGCTACTAAATACCGAAAAGGCTCTTGTGAGAACTGTGGATCAATGACACACAAAAAGAAAGATTGTTTAGAGGTAAAGGACTTTTTTTATTGTGTTTTTATATAGCTACGTACATCCAAACATTTTTATATATATATATATATATACATGCGGTGAATATACTGACGTCTAAATTAAGCAAAAATAGAAAATAACACTGACATCTCATTTTAACAGATATATTTATCAAAATTACATGAAAATATCTTGAAATACTAAAGAGTAAATTTATTCAATAAAATCGTCATTGGCTTCAACCATAACCTCCAGACAACTTCGGAATCTCTTGCACCTCTTCTGGATGGCCACCTTGTTTAAGTTGGTGAATGCTGCCATAATCTTTGGCTTCAGTTCATCTTTCGTGTTGGTCTCTCGCTCAACTGCACCCCACACATAATAATCAAGGAGGTTGCAGTCTGGGGAGTTAGGTGGCCAGGAGTTAGGGGCGATGTTGTCGCAGAAATTGTCTGACAGTCATGACTAGGTTCTCCTGCTTGTGTGGCATGGTGCAGAGTCCTGTTATCAGACATAGGGTCTTCCAGCAGCCACCCTCTTGACCCAGGACAGCATTACCTCCCCCAAGCACATGATATTGGCCTCCATGTTGATTGTGAGGCTGTGTGGGAAGATGAATGGTGCATAACATAGCCATCACTAGTGATCACTCCAAAACACTATGATGTTGACTGGATGTTTGATTTTTATCACTCTTGGTACATTTCCTCAGATTGACACCCAAACACTCTGAAATGTTTGTACTGGAGCTTCCAGTGTGAATGCTAAGCAGTACAGCTTGTCGTTTCCAAATTTCTGGCAGAGTGAATTGTGTCATGCTGTTGCTTTTTGCACAGACGGTGCCTAAGCAACCCTACTATACTGCGTAGTCAACAAAATCAAAAACAAACAATGCGTACGCGTGAAATTTAAAATTTAAAATGGCGACAATTTACACATAACACCCTCTGTATGTGTATATATGTATATATATATAATATATAGAGAAAAAAACCACTATTATGTAATTCAAACAATGATAGACATAAACAAAATCATAAATAATTGATAAAATATATTTTTATAAAACATAACTAGATCACAAAAAGTATAAAAATGAATAATCAATATATAAGTTTGGAGATATACTCCCTAATATTATTATTATGTATGTATATATATATATATATATATATATAAAATATGAATTAGAGATATATAATTAGTATATATTTATACTGTGAAATTTGATTTAATACTAAACCTAATTTTTCCATGTAAGTTTGGAGCTATACTCCCTAATATTATTAAATATATATATACACACATTTGTGTGTGCAGGCATGGCTGTATGGTTCATTATTCTGTGTGTAAGAAGAGGTATGTTACTGACTGAGATAGATTGTTACTGTACATTCCTATTAAATTCATGTATGCACTTTAATAGCATTATTATATTGTTTTTATTTGTTTTATGATTATATCTTCAAGCCACCAAGCTATTCGTCTAAGAAGATCAATTTGTATTTTTGTTTGTTGTAACACTTAAATTCAATAAATAAGTTAACAATCATTTCTTATACATGATCAATATGACCTAACTGAATAACTTTCAATATTCATAGTACAATTTTGGCAGTGTTTTCAAACTTGTCAATGACAGGTGTTTCTGCTAGTAATCGCATATTTACTGCAAAGAAGAATTTTGTTCTTATCTAAATTTATTTTTTCCATTTTTGTCAAATTTCAGCGTCCACGCCGAGTTGGTGCTAAATACACAGGTGATCACATAGCAGCTGATGAACATATCGTACCTGTAATGAACTATGATTATGATGGGAAAAGAGACATCTGGAATGGTTATGATCCTGAAGCACACCAAAAGAAACTCTTTGGAGAATACTCAAAAATATTACAGGTAATAACAGGCTTTTGATGTTTCACAGCTAAGCAGTTACCTTGTGGTAGATTAAATCTGCCATTTTGAAGTAGTTGTCACATATTATTGAGACAATGTCATATGTTGTTGTGAGGCAGTAAATTGCTTCTGTTTCATTGAAAGTCATATATTGTTGCAATACGAATGTCATATAGAAATGTGAGACCATATTGTATATTACCTGTGAAGGCCCAAGCTTAGCTGCACAGGTGTAAGCATAGCTGTATAGGCATAACAAGGCTGCATAGATGCAGGCTTGACTGTGTGGCTTGCTTCCCAACCATGTGGTTGCAGGTTCAGTTCCACTGTATAGTACCTTGGGTAACAGTCTCTGCTACAGCCTTTGGCTGACCAAAGTCTTGTGAGAAAATTTGGTAGACAAAAACTGAGAGGATAATCATATATATATACATAGATGCAGGAGTGGCTGTGTGGTAAATAGCTTGCTTACCAACCACATGGTTTTGGGTTCAGTCCCACTGCGTGGCACCTTGGGCAAGTGTCTTCTACTATAGCCTCAGGCCAACCAAAGTCTTGTGAGTGAATTTGGGAGATGGAGACTGAAAGAAGCCTGTCATATATATATGTTTGTGTGTATGCTTGTGTCTGTGTTTGTCTCCCCACCATCTCTTGACAACCGATGCTGGTGTGTTTATGTCCCCGTAACTTAGCAGTTTGGCAATAAAGACCTATAGAATAAGTACTTGGCTTACAAAGAATTAGTCCTGGGGTTGATTTGCTTGACTGAAGGCAGTGCTCCAGCATGGCTGCAGTCAAAAGATATAAAATGAAAGATTATCCACTTAATTGCCCATGTTCTCGGGTTCCCAACTGGGAACCAAAACCATGATTAGTGTTTATTTCTGATGAACCTATATCACTCACTGGTCTTTGTAAGATACTGGTATCATAGCTAGACTAGGCTTTGCTGATGAGGTCTAACAAGATCAGAACATTCCTACAGTTATCACCCTTGCTACTAAAGCTCAAACTTATTCTTCCCTGTGTTCCAGATTTTATTAATCATAATACAAATTTTTTTGATTGAAAAAGTTGTCTTCCATCCTTGCCTCTTCTTTTTCTTTATAAAATTCATCACTGAAATAATTATTTGCTCTCATTACTTCAGATATAATTTTAAATTAATTAAAATTTTTTTTGTTTACCACATCGACAACACCAACACTCTGTCTTCACTAACTCAACATGCCATAAACTGTCTTACACTTGAATATATTGGTATTTGTTTGAAATAGTCACCGTTCGCTGTTCTACACAAACTAAACTATTTGATCACTTTGTTACAGGCCAAACAGTTGCTAAAAGAAGAGAAGGATATTGAAGATATAAGGGAGGACACTGTACAGAGGGTGAGATAAACTTTACTATTGTTGTTGTCATTCATCATCATCATCATCGTTTAACGTCCGCTTTCCATGCTAGCATGGGACGATTTGACTGAGGTCTGGCGAACCAGACTCCAGTCTGATCTGGCAGAGTTTCTACAGCTGGATGCCCTTCCTAACATCAACCAATCCGAGAGTGTAGTGGGTGCTTTTACGTGCCACCGGCATGAGGGCCAGTTTGGTGGTACTGGCAATGGCCACATCCAAATGGTGCTTTTTATGTGCCACCTGCACAGGAGCCAGTACAGCGGCACTGGCAACGTCCTCGCTTGAATGTTTCACATGCCACTAGCACAAGTGCTAGTAAGGTGATGCGAAAATGATCACACTCGAATGGTGTGCTTAATGTGCCACCGGCACGAAGGCCAGTTTGTTGCTCACGCAACGATCTCACTCGTATGGTACTCTTAGCGCTCCACTAGCAATGGATGCCGGTCACCAAGTTTGATTAATATTATTATTATTAATATTATTATTATTATTAAGGCAGCAAGCTGGCAGGAGAGATGCTTAGCAGTATTTTGCCTGCGATTAAATTTCACTAAGGTCCACTTGCCTTTCATCATTTTGGGGGTCAATAGATTAAGTACCAGTGAAATACTGGGGTTGATGTAATTGACTCATCCCCTCCCCCTAAAATGGCTGCCTTTGTGGCAAAATTTGAAACCATTATTATTATTATTATTATTATCATTATTATTATCATCATCATCAGCATCATCATAATCATCATTATTTTTATTATTGTTGTTGTTCTTATTTATTGTTAATATTATTGTTATTATTTCTTGTTAATATTATTATTATTATGGTGGTGACCTGGCAGAATTATTAGCACATTGGACGAAATGCTTACGTTCTGAGTTCAAATTCCACTGAGGTCGACTTTGCCGTTCATCCTTCTGGTGGTGGTCAATAAATTAAGTACCAGTTGCGTACTGGGATTTGATGAAATCGACTGGTTCCCTCCCCTCCAATTCCAGGCCTTGTGCCTATAGTAGAAAGGATTATTATTATTATTATTATTATTATTATTATTATTATTATTTAAGGTGTGAAGGCACATGGCTCAGTGGTTAGAGTGGTATGTATGGGTGACTGCTGGTCTTCCTAAACAACTTTGCCCGGACTTGTGCCTGAGAGGTTAACTTTCAAGGTGCAATCCCATGGTCAACCATTCCGAAAGTGTAGTGGGTGCTTTTTACATGCCACCGGCATGGGGGCCAGTCAGGAAGCACTGGCATTGACCATGCTCAAATGATGCTTTTTATGAGCTACCAACAATGGAGGCAGTCAGGTGGCATTGGCATCGACCCACGCTCAAATGGTGCTTTTTACATGCCACCAGCATGGGCGCCAGTTGGGCGGCATTGGCATCGACCCACGCTCAAATGGTGCTTTTTACGAGTCACCAGCACTGGAGCCAGTCAGGTGGCATTGGCATCGACCATGCTCAAATGGTGCTTTTTACGTGGCACCAGCATGGGCGCCAGTCGGGCGGCACTGGCATCGACCTATGCTCGTATGGTGCTTAACAGATTGGTGAAAATGTTAGAGTGTTCAGTCAGGATGTCTTACTGTATCTGTTTCAGCTCTGTTCTGCATTCAAGTGATTATATTGGTACCATTGTCTTACCATTCTCTTGGGTTCATCATTGGCATAAAGAATAACTTGCATGCAAAGACAACTGCATGTCTTCCATCGAACAAACTTTGCCCAGGCTTGAGCATTACGGGTCTAAATCTATGACCAACACTGACTGACAGAGGTCTTAGAATTTTGCTGGCTATTAACCTCGTTTTTAAAGTTGAAAATATATGAAATAAAAAAAAAAGATGTATATTTAATGCAATGAGGTCAACAGTTCTGAGAATTATAACCTGAGAAGATAAATTGTTGTTTATTTTATTTGGAAATACTCACATTTCTTATTTTGTATCTTTTTTTTTTTTCAGACGCGGGACAGTGATGATGAAGACAAATATGCAGATGATGTTGACATGCCTGGTCAGAAGTTTGAAACCAAACAAAGAATCACAGTTAGAAACCTGCGTATTCGAGAAGACACTGCAAAAGTAATTTCCATTTTCCAATTTATTTTTGTTTCTGCAATTGTTCTGGTTTTCCTTCCATGTGGCTCCGATCTGTTACCATTCTTGTCTTCAACATGTTGATTTTTTTCATTACTCTCTGTTCTGTTTTTAATCAGCCAAGATTCTATGTGGTGTCTGGACCTGTTAGACATTGCTTAGCATCACACTGTGCTACCTTAAAACAAGGTCACATTGGACAGTGTATTTTAAGAGGTACAAAAAGATGAGATGGTCAAGGCTGGAATGCCCTTGATCATAAATCTGCTTCATAAGGGCTGCAGTGTCCTAAACAACAACACTGGTTAGAAAATTACTATTTGTAAATCTCACAACAAGAGATATTCAGCAACAGTATTTTGGAGTAAAGATTGTTTGCCAACATAACATGGCAGTAATATTCTAATTTATAGATCAGTGACTAGTTGTCATTTTAAAAACTATATATTTCAAATGGGAATTTGGCAGTGCCACCTCTAGCTGAACAATTATGCTGTGCTGATGAAGGGAAATAACCCAGAAATCTCGATACACAGATATTGTTTTGAGGTGAGTTGGGGTGCTAGATTCCCTTGTTTGAAAATATAAGGACACAGATTGTGTCGCATAGCCAGCTTGGGATGATGTCTCCTGAGGCTAAATTACAGCAACATTCGTCCTAAACCAGGACTGCTGTATTATGTTGGCAAACAATCTTTACTCGAGCAACACTGGTGTCGAGAGAGAGAGAGAGAGAGATAGAAAGCCCATCAGCCAAAATCTCCTCGAATACTTCAAGTTAAACGTTCATAAAATTTTCTCTCTAATTGCCATCAGAATCAGCTGTAAGAACTAGGATCATCACCATATTGAAATTCTCAGTGTCCAATTCATCTGTTATTGCCAGTAGTTAAGCTGCTGGAAGCTGAGAATTGAACTCTGATGGACACCTGCATGCTATATTCTTCATTGAATTCATTGTTCTCTCCCTCATCTTGCTGACAGCATATCTCTACTTAGATTTCTTGTGATACAATTTCTGTGCCTCTTTCTTCTCAATGTCAGCACTCTTTGCAAACTACTCTTATTAACTTTTCTTATCTTTTGCAGTATTTATATAACCTTGATCCAAATTCCAGTTTTTACGACCCTAAAACAAGGGCTATGAGAGAGAATCCTTTTAAAAATTCTGGAAAAGAAGAAACAGAGTATGTACTTTTGTTTTTTTATAGAGAAGAATAAATCAATTAACAATACAACTTGATCTCGTATTGGTTTTGATGAGAGGAACTACACACTCATTATATAGAACATTATATAGTGTGAATGGATCAATGTGTGTATGACAAGGCTGGGCCCTCAGTGTACTTGCAACAGACCCTCCAGTAGGTATCATCACAATCCTTGTCTGTCCATTTTCATTCACAAGCTCTAGGTTGAGCTAAAGCTTTGATGGTAGACACTTAATTAAGCAGCCACAGACTGGGATCAAAGCCAGTTCTTCATGAGAGCCTTTTTTCTCTTTTATTTGTTTGATTTGCAGTCCCTCCAAGACTGGTGAGATTGATGTTGTTAATGGTCTGTTTAAACTGTTGCAGATTAACACTTGCAGGGAACAGATTACAGGGGGACAACATTCTGGGGAGGAAAGATTGGTCATAGTGGCTAGTGCAGGGTAAGCATGATGGGGCGACTATAACAAAGGTGATGAGAGTTGAAGAGATAAAAGGGTCAGAGGTGATTAAGTATGAAAGGTATGAGACCAGTCAGCTCCAGGAAACGTAGATCAATATCGTAGTAATAGAAAAGATAGAGCGAGGAGACAGCATGACTGGAGTCCATTAGTGATGGAATGCCAATTAACTGAATGTGTCTTGATAAGCAAAACATAGCCAAACTCTTGGACATTCATTTGGCCATGAATGTCCTAGAGTTGAATACATACAAGCTTTTATTTACTAATTTAGATTCCTAATTGATATTGTTTATTTGTCCAATTATTATACTACATGTTGATAGTCCTTCGTTGTCATTAACTCACTTTGTGCCTTTCTCCTCACAGACTGAAATATGCTGGAGATAATTTTGTTCGATATTCCAAAGATGCACAGAAAATGGCCCAAAGACAAAGTAAAATTGTTTTATTTGATTTCTGTTTCATTGATTTCAATTTTATTTATTGTTGAATAACTCTGATTAGTTCTTTCTTGTAGAGATTGCCAATTAAATATCAAGGAGTAACTAACATGTCTGTTTTCCCAAATATGCACATCGGATCTGAGTTTGCACAAGGTATTTGCAGAAAGTTTCAGGTCTGTGGATACTCTGATTAATGGAAATGTATGCACAGCTGATGATCGTTACTCAACCAACCTAATGAGCCAGTCCACTAATTGGTTACTCATGGGTTCTACTTGTGTTCAATTGTTATGCAAGGCTTTTAGACTGCATTAACCCAGCTCTGATTTTTACACTTGATATCAAATTCAACCAAGATGCCAGCATCAAATTTTGTATCAAGTTCAGAAAATCATCATCATATGTCCATTTTCCATGCTGGCACAGATTGGACAGCTCGACAGGAACCAGCCAGTCAGAGAGCTGTCCAGGTTCCAATTTCCTATTTTGGCATGGTTTCTAAGGCTTGATGCCCTTCCTAATGTCAAATGCTTTACAGAATGTGCTACTGGCACAGGTGGTTTTACATGACACAGGTACCGGCAGGAATGTATTTTACATGACACTGGCATGTAAAATGCACTCATTTAATTTTCAGAAATTTCTGAATATAAGTCATCCCTCAAAACGCAATGTTAAGCTTCAGGTCAGAGACAGGTTTTTGAGTTGCCCATTCATTTCAAGGCTGGTTGAATATCAGCTGAAGGCAATAAGCATTCCTGCTGACCAACTGTAATGACCATTTAAAGTGGCCACTCATAGTGACCACTAGCTGCTGTCGTTCATGGTGACCATTCACAGCAACATATCATGGTGGCTGATCACAACAGCCATTCATTGCGGCCATTTACTTTGACCCCTCACAGTAACCAACCACTGTGACCACTTGCACTACCATTTGTGATGACCATTCAGTGACCACTCACTAGCAAAACACGCCAATAAAAGTGAAAAAGTTAGTGAACTCGTCCATGAGACTGCCATAAAATAACCATCTCGCTTGAGTAGAATCAGTTATGGAGTCTGCTAGAAGACGTTCATGGAAACCCTAAACATATTTGCTGTGAGGCTTATTCCTCCAGTGTTTACTCCACATCTTTCTGTACTCCTTTGAACATTTTCCCCAAGTTGCTTGATTTCTATTGAAGGTAAAGGGAGGGAGGGTAACACTTTGAAATGGTTAATGAAAGTGAAATGGAATCACAGACAGCATAAGAAAACTTTCAGCTAAAACACTTCCACTGTGCTTTTGAAATGTGATAGATATGGCTGAAACCTGTGCGGAGGCTATTTAAAAGTGAATGGTATCAAAAACCTAAATTATAAAATGCATTATTTACTAAAATACCAGCATGTTTTTATAGAATTTTGTGATACCATCTTGTATTAGAATATCTGATTATTTTGGGTGCCAGGGTGATTTATAAGGTGACCCCCACCCAAGAGACAAACATCCTATGTCAATATTTGACAACCGCTAATTTCAACAGTTGCTACTTTAGTTGTTCAACAACAAATCAATACCGATTCCATTGAATTGTCTTTCATCTTTTATTTAGACATAATCGATGCCAGATAATATTGCCGAATGTCTCCCGTCTATTTTAAGATGGTAGCATCTGGTTTAACTCTTTAGCATTCAGATTACTCTGTCAAATGTAATGCTTATTTATTCAGTGCTTGAGAAGACCTGTTGAGTCAAGCGAAATTGTAGCCGTGGCCAAAGCTAGTGCCACCTGACTGGCACCCATGAAATCACCATACAAGCGTGGACGATGCCAGTGCCACCTGATTGGCCTCCGTGCCAGTGGCATATAAAAAGCACCCACTACACTCTCAGAATGGTTGACGTTAGGGAGGGCATTCAGCTGTATAAACATTGCCAGATGAGATTGGAGCCTGGTGCGGCCTCCAGTCAAACCGTCCAACCCATGCCAGCATGGAAAACAGATGTCAAACGATGATGATGATGATTGTTTTGAATTAATCCTGGATTATTTCATAGCTTCAAGGTTTCAACAAGTTGATTGCTTATTTTTTTAATGATAATGTGGGATGCATGTGAAAGGCCAGGTGTGACCAGTTTAAATACTAAGGAGTTAAGAGAGATTTAGCTACTGTTTCCTGCAAACCTGGTGCCATGTAGAAGCTCCTTTGTTTGGCTTGTAATTTCATAAATTCTTTAATGATATTGAGATTGTTCCAATAACGGTCAATAAAGACAACTGACATTTCACATTTACAGAGAAATAAGGAGCAATAAATTTTAAACCAGGCTTGGTAGGTATTGAACTCCAGTCATCTATTTTACATTTCAGTGTTTGCCTGGGATGCATATGAGCGTGGTGTTGATGTCCACCTCCAAGCTGACCCTACCAAGTTGGAATTGTTACACAAGGAATATGAAAACAGGAAGGATCAATTTAAAACGGGTCAAAGAGAAGGTATTTTAGAGAAGTACGGAGGTGAAGAACATTTAGAGGCTCCACCAAAACAACTCCTTTTGGCCCAGTCGGTAAGTAATTCGTTTTATATCAGGGGAAATTTATAATATTTGCCTGGCAGACTCATTAGAGAGTCAGGTAAAATGCATGTGGTATTCAGTTGTGATTATTGACATTCTGAGATCAAATCCCATCAAGATTAACTCTGCATTTTGTCCTTTTGAGACCCAAAAATAAATAAATATTCAAGTACTGGAGTTGAATTAATCTTTTATCTTTCATTTGTCTTAGTCATTAGACTGTGGCCATGCTGGAGCACCACTTTGTAGGATATTAGTTGAATGAATTGACCCCAGTGCTTATTCTTTAAGCCTAGTACTTATTCAGTTGGTCTCTTTTGCTGAACCTCTAAGTTATGGGGACATAAATGAATCAACACCAGTTGTCAGGTGGTGGTGGGGGACAAACACAGACACAAAGACACACACGTGTGTGTCTGTGTTTGTATATATATATATATATATATATATATATATATATAAAGCAAATAAGTAACAAGGATGTCCAGGCATCAGTGCATTATGGCTGTTTCCATTTGATCAATCAATGAAAGCATTACATCAATTTGAAAGGAACCACTCTCCTCAGATGCAGATGACCCTTTCCAATATAAAGAATAAACCATTTTTTAGCACAATTTACATCAGTACTAGAAGCCAAAACATATGTTCAACTGCGTCTGAAGAGAGCAGTTCCTTTCAAATTGATGTAATGTTTTCATTGATTGATTAAATGGAGTGGCTTGAAGTGGCTGTAACACCCTTGTTTTTTATTTGATTTTTATTCACGTAACTGTGAAGTGCATGGACTATACCGAACTGGCTTGGTGCCTCAATTTAAGTACCTAATTCAACTGAATCTTAATTATTTCTCATATATATATATATATATATATATATATATATATATATATATATACATACACACACACACATGGTGGGCTTCTTTCAATTTCTGTCTATCAATTCCACTCACAAGGCTTTGGCTGGCCCAAGGCTACAGTAGAAGACACTTGCCCAAAATGTCATGAAGTGGAACTGAACCTGGAACCACATAGTTGGAAAGGAAACTTCTTACAACACAGCCTCAATTCAAAACCTTGATGTGAATTGATTTAAAACAGAAGATGAGTATTGAGTTTCATTTAGAAACCATTGGTGTCAGCTATATCAAATTTAACCCAAATAGCCATTGTTTCTTAATGTTCAGTTAACTTGTTTGGAGGTGAAAAGAAATTAAATTTTGTTACTGGATTTTTCATATTTAAGGTTTGCAAAGCCCTGGTTTAAAGCATATTTACTTCTTAATCTTATTGATAAAAGATGAAACAAAAATTACCTTTACACGTTTTCTCTGTTCGTTTGTCTGTCCGTCTCTCTCCCCCGCCCCCACCTTTTCTGAAACCTGAGTTGCCTCCCTTCTTTCTGTAACTTTCTAATTCTCTTCAATAACCATTCTTACTTAACCATTCTTCCACCCACTCTCATTTGATCTTTGTTCTCATCATCGCTCTTGCCTTACATGTGGCTATTTCAACTAGATTTCCCTCCCTTGTTTTTATATGACTGACTTGGATACTGCACCCACTCCTCATTCATTTGTGCCTGTTATCTTTTACTTTTAAGCTTTCTCTACAGAATTCAGAGCCAGTACTGAAAGTTATAATGTTTTGTATATGAATACATCAATGTAAACACTGCTTTCCATGCTAGCATGGGTTGGACAGTTTGACTGAGGAGTGACGAACCAGATGGCTGCACCAGGATCCAATCTGATTTGGCAAAGTTTCTACAGCTGGATGCCCTTCCTAATACCAACTACTCTGAGTGTAGTGGCTGCTTTTACGTGCCACCAGCATGAGGGCCAGTCAGGTGGCACTGGCAACGACCACGCTCAAATGTTATTTTTCATGTGCCACCAGTACATGTACCAGTAAGGCGATGCTGGCAACAATCACACTTGAATGGTGCTTTTTATGTGCCACCAGCACGGGAGCCAGTCAAGTGGCCCTGGAAACAATCAAGCTCAGATAATGCTTTTAAGGTTCCACTGGCACGTGTGCCAAACAGGTAGTGCTGTCATCGACCACGTCAGTGATTTTGATTGTGTTCATATACGAAACATAACGTTCAGTGTTGGCTCTAAATTCTATGGAATATTTGTTGAGATAACTGCTAATACAAAATGGCAGGACACTTTATTGATCCATAAACCTTTCATATACTTGGTTGTATATTATAGTTGCTAAACGAAATATGGTGTCTTTACAAAGCAGTTGATATTATCTTGGAAAGAGGTTTTCAATCAATTCATTGAGTGTTGTTGCATAAAAACAGCCCAACAACACTAACAAATGCACCTATGCCTCTCACTTTGTATAAATTGTGCATGTCTGTTAGTGATACAAGTATTTGAAGGACGAAACCTTTGACTATTAAAATCCTAATGTTATACAATGTTATACAAGTGAAGGCGCATGGCTCATTGGTTAGAGCGTCGAGCTTACGATCGTGAGGTTGTGAGCTCGAATCCCGGACCGGGCTGCGTGTTGTGTTCTCGAGCAAGGCACTTTATTTCACGTTGCTCCAGTTCACTCCAGCTGTAGAAATGAGTTGCGACGTCACTGGTGTCAAGCTGTATCGACCTTTGTCTTTCCCTTGGATAACACTGGTGGCGTGGAGAGGGGAGGCTGGTATGCATGGGCGACTGCTGGCCTTCCATAAACAACCTTGCCCGGACTTGTGTCTAGGAGGGTAACTTTCTAGGTGCAATCCCATGGTCATTCATGACCGAAGGGGGTCTTTTTATACAAGTTTATTACATCTGCCTCAGATTATTCTGTTTCATCTTCGATATTTCACAACGTGGGGGTGAGGTGGAGGGTGTTTATACATTATTTACATTTGATGGATATTTGTCCTCATCTTGTTTGTTGTTAACACAACGTTTCGGCTGATATATACTCTCCAGCCTTCATCAGGTGTTTTGGGGAAATTTTGAACCTGGGTTCTCATTTCTAAGGTATTTTCCAATGTTATTGTTATTATTATTATTATTATTAGTTAGGTCACTGCTTGATGAAGGCTGGAGGGTATATGACAAATATCCGTCAAATGTAAATAATGTACATGATTCTTCATCTCTTAAATATAGAACTGGAGTATTTATATTTGAACATTTTTCTGTATATTTTGATATTTAGGAAGATTATGTTGAGTATTCACGTCATGGGACGATTATCAAAGGCCAAGAGAAGGCATCTATCAAGTCACGCTACGAAGAAGATGTTTATCCAAATAACCACACAGTAAGTTTGTGTTAGATTTTATTCAATATCATCATCATTGCCATCTGTTCTCCATAGGTCGGATGGTTTGATAGGAGCTAGCAGGGCCAGGAGCCACACCAGGTTCCATAGTTTGTTTTTCGCCTGGTTTCTTATTTCTTTTCTGCCCACAAGGGGCCACACACAGAGAGGACAAACAAGGACAGTCGATTATATCAACCCCAGTGCGTAACTGGTACTTATTTAATCGACTCCAAAAGGATGAAAGGCAAAGTCGACCTCGGCAGAATTTGAACTCAGAACGTAACGGCAGACGAAATACGGCTACGCATTTCACCCGGCGTGCTAACGTTTCTGCCAGCTTGCCGCCTTGTAAGGATGCAGTAGCATATAACTTTATGTCTCGAACCGAAACCATTTCTAAAAAAAAAAAAAAGTGACACATGCTGGGATCACATTTTTACCACTAAACTACTCTGATCATAAAACAGACGAAATACCGCTAAGCATTTCGTCCGGAGTGCTAACGTTTCTGCCAGCTCGCCGCCTTATATGGTTTCTATGACTGGATGCCCTTCCTAATGCCAACCACTTTACAGAGTGGACTGGGTGCTTTTTATGTGGCACCAACACCACATGATTGTGTGAAAGGATTTAGGATAAGAATGAGTAAATAAAGTTTGATACTGTTGTATGATTTGGGTTTTCTTAATTGTTCCTGAATCAAACATAAAGATGAAAAAGATTGATAGTACAATGATCTGGATTGCATTTTAAGGGGAATAAATTCTATTTTTAATGGCTTTCTGAGAGGGAGAACATGAGCAGCCTTAATATGGTGTCTCCTCCAAAACTGGTGAGCAGAAATTATTGTCAAACCAGAGAATAATGTGAACTCTGTGAAAGGTACTTAACCCTTCTGATACCAACCCAGCTGAAACCAGTTCTGGCTCTGAGTTCAAATGTCTTGTTTTCAAAAGTTTTGAATTAAAATCTTCCACCAAACCTTAGTCATAATTTATGTTTCTAACACTAGCTGAATGATAACTAAGTTATTTTACTAAATTCTTTGTTATATTTAAAGTAATTGAAAGAAACACAGAACATCTCAAGATAAATACAGCAATGAAAGGGTTACTGGTCAGATGGTAGTTTTAAAGTTGGTGATTGATGAAGTCTGCTACACAAGGAGAGCCAACAAGCTTTTGCACCATTTCTACCAATCTCACAAAGTTTTTTTTTTCAAGCCTGTTGTCTACACCAGCAGTTTGCAATAGCAACTCTCAGGGCCACATGTGGCCCTCAAGCATCCTTTCAGTGGCCCTCAATAGTATGAATTTTTCTTTAAATTGTGTTGTACTTTTGTTTGGTGTGAAGCCCCAAGAAAAGTCTAGTTTTGGGATCTGGCTCAGACATTAAAGAGGTTGAAAACCCCTTGTATATACAGTCTCATTGAATAAGAATCGTTACAGTGAGAACAGAGGTAAAAATTGTTCAAATGAATGCATACAATTCTTGACAAATCTTGCAGTCTCAGCTGCAAAAGCTTTGCATTCAGATGAGCATGTGCATTTATTGGAAAAAAAGAAAGAAACCTTCTTGATTCACTGTGTATAGACAAAGTGAAGGGGAAATAAGCCACATCTTTTAGCCTGTAGATTAATAAATTTCTTTCTCATTGGTTGCAATAAATGATTCCTTAAGATGTACTAATTTGACTAATCAGAGTCAGTACTAATTACTACTTTATTCTGGATCCAACCTTGAATGGATGCTAGTGATATATATATCTATTATATAAAATCCGTTCTGTCTGTCTGTGTATATTGTTTTCTAGGATCTCGGGCATCCTCCATCTGATTGCACTCAAATTTGATATGTAGATACCGATGGTATCAGGGCATGTATAAGTCTTGAAAAAATTACAAAAATTGATTCCAGGTGAGAATGTGATTGATAAAGCCATGCGAACGTGCATTTGTACGTGCAAGTACATCAGCTGTTGCGATCGATACTACGCGTACGCGAGAAAAATGCACATGCAGTTTGTGCAAAAAAAGCTGGCTGGCTTGAAATAATGTCACAAAATGGGACGGTCGGACAAGTTGTTTTGAGAAAATTTGGTTTAAATGTTTGACAACTCAGCACCGTCCATTGGACGGTGGGGTGGGGGGGGGGTTTGCTTACATGTATATATATATATATATATGTATATATTTTGTTACAAAATTTTTTTTAATTAAAATATAACAGATTTTTTTCTATTATAAAATTGAACCTGGTGTTGAGCTAAACATAATGAAGGGTTCCATGTTTGACATCCCTAATCTAAAAGTCTCCAGTTTTATGCTGAAGAACCAAATAATTATTTCTAAATTTCTTCCATGGCTCTTCAGGAATTGTATTTTAAAATTTCAAAATATTGAAAAATTATTTATGTAAAATATTTTGAGTAATATTTTTGTCTTTTTTATTTGTTTCCAGAGTGTTTGGGGTTCTTACTGGAAAGAAGGCCAATGGGGTTTCAAGTGTTGTCATTCATTAATAAAAGGCAGTTACTGCACTGGAGAAGCTGGTAAAGACGCTAACAATGTAAGTTTCTCTTGTCTGTCTGTCTGTTTGTCTGAGGTTGTGGAAGATTTGTTAAAGAGGACTTTCTGAGGTGAAATGCCACCAATGTTGACTTTGCTTTTTCAGAGTTGATAGAATTAAGTACCAGCCAAATGCTGGTGTCAATGTAATCATCTATCCCTCCCGACCCCTCTTCCTAAAATTGCAGGCCTTGTGCCAAAAATTGAAACTAATAATTATTATAGTGATTATTATCTTCTAGACTTGAGATTGGTCTTATTCCAGGTGGGACTTCAGTGGGTAGCTGGTTACTAACTATGACCTTAGATGCTTTCAATATGCCATCAAGTGCTCAAAACCCTTCTGGTGATCTTTCCTGTTCCTAAGAGGCAAATCTTTTGTAGAAGCTCTACAGGATGTTCCAGTGCAATCTCCGTTATCCCTAATGCACCAATTATAATTACTGTTATGAGCGAGAGCACAGTGCATGCCATCAGAGTGATGCTGGGGTACAAATATATAAGACCCAATATACATATCATGACTTCCCATCTGATAAGGGTACACCAGGCATATGCATCACAACCATATGTGCAACATGGTGACCTCATATCAAAATAAACAGTGCACATGACTTTGCAAATGGGGCCCAGTTAGAATTTTCTTCAAGTTGAGTAGCCCATCCTGCTCAAAAGATCCCTGAATAAAGGTTGTTTAAGGACGATGAATGAAATACCCATGTTTCCAGGGGTGAATTATTCAAATCTCAAAGAATTCCTCTCAGCACATAGCTATGACACTCACCCCACTACTCCTGCTCATGATCAGAAATGCTCAGAGTTACTGACAAGCAAATCTGTGGTGTTGAACAGAATATTTTTTGTGGCCCATCTTTTCTACCAAGACAAAACATTTATATGATATTAAAGATTGTTTGCCAACATAACATGGCAGTCCTGGTTTAGGACTAATGTTGCTGTAATTTAGCCCCAGGAGACATCGTCTCCAGCTGGCTATACAACACAATCTGTGTCTTTATATTTTCAAACAAAGGAATCTAACTCAGCTCAAAACAATATCTGTATAATTTTCTAATTTATAAATCAGTGATTAGTTGTCACTTTGAAAACTATATATTTCGAACAGGATTTTGGCAGTACCACCTCTAGCCAAGCAAGTATGCTGTGCTGATGAAGGGAAATAACCTGGAAATCGCGATACACAGATATTGTTTTGAGCTGAGTGGGCGTGCTAGATTCCCTTGTTTGAAAATATAAAGACATAGATTGTGTCGTATAGCCAGCTGGAGGCAATGTCTCCTGGGGCTAAAATTACAGTCACATTCATCCTAAACCAGGACTGCCATGTTGTGTTGGCAAACAATCTTTACTACAAAGTACTGTTGCTGAATATCTCATGTTGTGAGATTTAAAAATAGTAATTTTCTAATGTATATGATAATACTTCCAATCAATGAAGAACAGAAGTCATGAGAGCCACTGCCTGGTGGTGGTGGTTGTTATTATTAATCTTTAACTGTTACGATTTAATATTTTAATTCTTGTTAAAATTCTTTTTTCTTTTACAATTGTTTTCCTCAGTCTGATTTACTGGAAATTGAAAATAATTTACTGTCTGGACCTCCAAAACAAATTGAACCACCAAAGTCACTTCTTCAGGTAATTTTCTTATATTTGTCTGATTGTTTTAATTTTAAAAAAATATTGCTATGAAAATAGTAAAAAAAGCAAAAAACTTTGGTGCAACTGTAGCCATATAATTGAGGGGCCTGCTTAGCTATCATGTAATTATGGGTTCAGTCCTACTGCGTGGCTCCTTGGGCAAGTGTCTTCTATGATAGTCCCACCACCAACTAATGTCTTGTGACTGAGTTTGAGAAGCAGACACTATGTAGAAGCCTATTGTGTGCATGTATGTTTGTATACCTGTATATCTATCTGTCTATCTATCAGAAAAAAAGAACACCAACAAAGAAGCCAATTTGCCGAAAAGTCCTTTGCAATAATTGTTCTTTCCTAAGTTGTAGACACTCCCTTGTTACTCTCTCCATCAAAAGTGCATGGGCCAGTAATTAGCCTTCTAAATACCTGTCACTTGTGATGCTGTTGTTCACCATTTGCAACATAAAAGCTAAAAAAATAAAGACCCAAAAATACAGAATTTGATTTTGTTGAAATATTAAATCTGATTATGTTTAATTATTGTTTGTTTTTAATTATTTCTGTGTTCATCTTTTGAAGTCCATCGATGTATGGAACTGATCAAACCAAACCGGCACTCCGTCGGTTGTGACAAGGTGTTCCAGTTAATTGGATCAATAGAACAGCCTGCTCATGAGAATTAAAGTGCATATGGCTGAGTACTCCACAGACACATGTACCCTTAATGTAGTTCTCAAGGAGATTCAGCACGACACAAAATGAGGCAAAGCTAGCCCTTTGATTTATAGGTACAATTCATTTTTACCTGCTGAGTGGTCTGGAAAAATGTGAAATAAAGTGTCTTGTTCAAGGGCGCAGTGCATTGCCAGGAATTGAACTGACAACCTTCTGATTGTGAGCCGAATGCACTAACCACTAAGCCACATGTCTTCACATTGAATGGATAATGTCGTTCAAACATCAGGAGGTTGGAGTAAAGATTGTTTGCCAACATAACATGGCAGTCCTGGTTTAGGTTGAATGTTTCTGTAATTTAGCCCCAGGGGACATCGCCTCCAGCTGGCTATACAATACGATCTATGCCCTTATGTTTTGAGCTGAGTGGGGGTGCTAGATTCCTTTGTTCGATAATATAAGGACACAGATCGTGTCGTATAGCCAGCTGGAGACAATGTCTCCTGGGGCTAAAATTACAGCAACATTCATCCTAAACCAGGACTGCCATGTTGTGTTGGCAAACAATCTTTACGCCAAAGTACTGTTGCTGGATATCTCTCGTTGTGAGATTTTAAAATAGTAAATTTCTAATGAGGAGGTTGTTGAATATCGTTTGTTTACTCTTCATTGAGAAGTGTTCTTTATTTTAATTTTCAAAATTGTCCACATTCGTTGTAGAATAATAAATTTTTCTTTCTCCTGTTCCTCCTCTCCACCTGTCTGGTTTTTTTAGCAACATCAAGAAAGAAGAGCAAAAGAGAAAAACAGCAAACATCCCAAGACAAAATCCTCAAAGAAGAACTCAAGCCACAAGAAGGAAAGAAAGTCTAAGAAAAGTAGTAGTAGTAGTAGCAGCAGTAGTAGTGGTAGTAGCAGCAGTGGTAGTAGTAGTAGTGACAGCAGCAGCAGTGACAGCAGCAGCAGCAGCAGTGACAGTAGCAGTGATAGCAGTTCAAGTTCTGAAGATGAAGAAGAGAAAAAGAAGAAACGTATGGCTAAGGTAAGTCTGTGAGTCTTTAATAAAACTGAACAAAATAAACGAGCAAAAACGGCATCATCATCATTTAACGTCTGCTTTCCATGCTGGCATGGGTTGGACGGTTTGACTGAGGTCTAGAGAGCCAGCAGCTGCAGCAGGCTCCAATCTGATCTAGTAATGTTTCTACAGCTGGAAGCCCTTCCTAATGCCAACCACTCTGAGAGTGGGGTGAGTGCTTTTTACATCCCACTGGCACAGGAGCCGGTCAGGCAGTGCTGGCATCGATCACTTTCGGAGAGTGCTTTTTATGTGCCACTGGTACGGGAGTCAGTCAAGTGGCACTAGCATTGGCTGTGTTTGGATGATGCTTTTTATGTGCCACTGGCACGAGAGCCAGTCAGACGGCCCTGGCATTGCACAGTTTTGTTGCTAGACGCAGGCATGGCAGTGTGGTTAAAAGATTTGCTTCTCAGCCTTGTAGTTCCTGGTTCAGTCTCACTGCACAGCCCCTTGGGCAAGTATCTTCTACTATAGCCTCGGGCTGACCAGATCTATATAACCACTCATCTGGCTCGCATCCCTTTCCCTCAGTTCCACTCCCTCTCCCAGCTGAGGGGCTCTTTGCTTTGCAAGTTACTTGGTGACCGTGTCAGTGTTGGTGCCACATAAAAAGCACCCAGTACACTCCGTAAAGTGGTTGGTGTCAGGAAGCACACCCAGCTGTAGAAACCATGCCAAAACAGATAATTGGAGCCTGGTTCAGCTCTCCAACCTTGCCAGCCTCTATCGAGCCATCTTATCCATGCTAATATGGAAGACATGTTAAAAGCTGATAATATAATATAATCTTTATAGTTGTTGTTTTCATCTCCTCTCCCCATCAATTTTGCTATTAATGTTTTAGTGTAACTGGGTTACATAATTTCCTGATTTAAACTAGCTGTATCTGGTTCAAATTATGTAGCCTAGAGATTTCGATGATGTGACTGTTTATATTTAGAATGACATTGTAGGATAGGTATGAGGTGTTAGATCTGGTTGGTTTGAACATAAATTCTGATGTGGTTGACTTTGCTTTTTATCCTTTTGAGATCAGTAAATTAAGTACCAGTGGAATACTGAGGTCAATGTAATCGACTTGTCCTCTCCCTCAGAATTTCAGGCCTTGTGCCTTTAGTAGAAAGGATTTCTCTTTAAGTGCCGAGCTGACTGATTCGTTAGTATGCCAGGCAAATGGCTAATGACATTTTGTCTGTTTTTACATTCTGAGTTTAAATTCCACTGTGGTTAACTTTGCTTTTCATCCTTTCGGGGTCAATGAAATAAGTACCAGTGGAACGCTGGGGATTGATGGGATCGACTTACCCCCTCCCCCAAAACTGCTGAGTTTGTGCCAAAATTTGAAACCAATATAAAGAAACCCCTGAGGCAAATAGCCATAAAGCTGGTTGTCACTATGGGGAAACCCCTTGCACAAACAGCTATACACCAGGCTGTCTGTACAGAGTAACCCCTCAGGCAAATAACTATAAACTTTCATGTTATAAAGATATGGATGAAAAGAAGAAAAAACTGAAAGAGTCCCTTAACCCTTTTGATACCAACCAATCTGAGACCACCCTTACTTTTATGATATAAGCTTTATGCTTGAAATGGTTCTCAACTGGGATCCATATAAGATTTCTAGGGGCTCATGCAACAAAATAGTAAATTTGCTTTAGATGTATGTATTGGTGTGTATCGCAAGAAACAGCTGGGTTTCTTTCTCTAACATTTTATATAATTCAACCAACACAAGTCAATGTGAGAAAAACAAAATAGGGATTTTGAAAGAAAGTTCTATAAAACTAGTTTTTAAACAGCGAATGGTTATGGGGGTCCACCAGAATAAAATAGTAATCAAAGGGTCCATAGATAACAAATGTTTGAGAACCCCTACTTTAAAGTGATCTCAGTCAAAACTTTCCATCAAAATTCCTTGTTAATTCAAGTTCCAAGCACCAGCTTTAATAATGACAAAATCATTTTACTAAATTCTTTGTTAGTTTCAAAATTAATTGGTACGAATGCAGTGTTTTCTAACAGTAATATAGTAGCAAAGGGGTCAAATTTATCCCTCAAGTTCACTAATAATCCTTATTTCTAATCTCTTTAGTCTCCCTAATTGAAAAATATTCTTAGAGTAAAAACTTTTTTCTTTGAAATTGGTGAAGTGTGAAGACTGTTTTAACTTTGTTCTCTCTGTAGGCGCTCAAGGCTGAAGAGGAACATCAACGATGGGCTGACAACTACCTTAAAATGGACGAGCGTAAACGTCCTTACAACAGTATGTATGAATCAAAAGCTCCGACAGAAGAAGAAATGGAGGCTTATCGCATCAAACAATTCCGATTGGATGATCCAATGGCTCACTTTGATGACTGATAGTTTTGGTGCAAATTCCATCAACAATTTATGCAATTTTTATTTTTGTTTATATGTAATATTTCCAAATATCTCTTTGTTATTTACAAACATTTTTTCAATTCCCCCCCCCAACCACCATTACATGCTTCTGTATAAACTTGTACCCAATTAAAACCTCTTCGTTTATTTTTATTCTAATCAGTATTTTTCAATATAGCTAAGTGTCCATTACTGCCATCATCATCATCCTCATCATCATCGTCATTGTCATCATCATCACTACCATAATCCTTATCAAATATTAATGAATCAGAATTAATGAGAAATTCTGCCTCTACACAATTGCTCGACCTTCATGAAATAGCAACGAAATCACTCTCAGATCACCCCACCTCCTTCTCTCCGAGAAGGATGGATATTCTTTTATTCGTTTCAGTCATTTTGACTGCAGCCATGCTGGAGCACCACCTTTAGTCGAGCAAATCGACCCCAGGACTTATTCTTTGTAAGCCTAGTACTTATTCTATCGGTCTCTTTAGCCAAACCACTAAGTTATGGGGGGGGGTAAACACAGCAGCATCAATGTCAAGCGATGTTGGGGTACACACACATACATACATATATATAAACGACGGGCTTCTTTCAGTTTCCGTCTACAAAATCCACTGATAAGGCTTTGGTGGGCCTGAGGCTATAGAAGACACTTGGCCAACATGCCACACAGTGGGACTGAACCCCAAACCATGTGGTTGGTTAACAAGCTACTTACCACACAGCCACTCCTGTGTCTATGAATATGAATATATTGAATTTTTTAATCTTCTATCTTCAAAATCAAACCAACAATAACATAAACAAAACAAAACAAAAAAAAATAAAATAAAAAGAGACCCAGAATGTTTAAAAGATAAATTGAGGATGTAACCCTGCCATCAAATTGTGCATTTAAAATGTCAACGTAGCCAAGTAATCAAGCTATCTACTTTCAGACTGGAGCATTTATGTCCAAAGTTCAAATGCAGTGCTCACCTGACATTTTTTTATCAGAAAACACACCTTTTTTTTTGTGAGATGAGTCATCACCATCATCATCATCATCTGCATTGTTTTAACATCCACTTTTCCATGCTTGCATGGGTCAGATAAAATTCATTGAGGCAGGTTTTCTTAGACCAGATGCCTTTCCTGTCAGCCAAGCTGCACCTGTTTGCAATTAAAATAATATTCCTGAAATTTTGGTGGGAGGTAACTAGTTGATTGCATCAACCCCTGTGTTTTACTGGTGCTTGATTTATTGACCCCAAAAGAATAAAAGGCAAAGTAGACCTCAACGGGATTTGAACTCAGAACATAAAGACAGATGAAATACCGTTAAGCATTTTGCCCAGTGTGCTGACGATTCTGCCCGCTCTCGCTGCCTTTGTAAATAGCAATGTGAAATAAATCACATTGGTCCCAGTATTTGACTTGTTTTATTGATCCCTGCCTTCCAGGAAGGATAAAAGAGAAAGTTGACTGAAAAGAGCCTTGAATTCTCTGTAACTGGTCAAATTATTTAACCAAGCATTTCAGAGAATGAAAAAAAAATCAATGCTGCAAACAGCTGTTTGAGCATTCTGAATTCCCATAAGAAAACAGATGATACAGGCAAATCCCCAGAAATATTTCCTAGACTAAGTGACCTTATTATGCGATATGCCACTACATCATGACAAGGAAATCAAGGCTAATTAACCAGATATTGTTATCAAGCAGTGGAAATGCTTCCTAACTGATAAAATCATTCTCACTAGATGATAATGTAGTTTCTCAAAGACATGGAGAAATTATCCTAATATAAAGATCTGGAAACAGAAATATTGGGGATTAAAAAGAATAAAAACAATCTCTGTAATGGTAAGTGCTTTGGGAATTATTTTTAAAAAACCCCCAAAATGCAGACAAATACATAACAAGTATCTTATATCTTTTATGTGTTTCAGTCATTTGACTGGCCATGCTGGGGCATTACCCTGAAGAGCTTTTAGTCGAATGGATCGACCCTAGTACTTATTCTATCAGTCTCATTTGTTGAACTGCTAAGTTACAGGGACATAGACCAACACTGGTTGTCAAGCAGTGGTAGAGGACAAACAATGACACACACATTGATATCTATGATAGGCTTCTTTCAGTTTCCATCTACCAATTCAACTCACAAGGTGTCAGTCGGCCTGAAACTATAGCAGAAGACATTTGCCCATCGTGTCATGCAGTGGGACTGAACACGGAACCTTGTGGTTGAGAAGCAAGCTTCTTACCACACAGCCATGAGCTGCACCTATGCATATCATCATCGTTTAACGCCCGTTTTCCATGCTGGCATGGGTTGGACGGTTTGACTGGTGACTGGTGAGACAGGAGGCTGCACCAGGCTCCAATCTGATCTGGCAATGTTTCTACAGCTGAATGCCTTTACTAACGCCAACCACTTTGAGAGTATAGTGGGTGCTTTTTATGTGCCACTGGCACTGGAGCCAGTCAGGCGGCACTGGCATCGGCCACATTCACATGGTGCTTTTTACGTGCCACTTATACAGGAGCCTTTCGAGACCAGCAGCATTCAGAAAATAGCACAGCTAGGCACCATACGCTGTATGCTATCAAGAATACTGTCAAGGCACTAATAAAAAAAAAAAAACCAACTGAAAACAATGCACGATACTCAAGGCAAACAGCTGTGCTTGGTTGTGCTGTGAATGTCTACAAGAAAAAGAAGGTAACAACAACAATAATAATAATGGTCCTTTCTACTCTAGGCACAAGGCCTGAAATATTTTGGGGGAGGGGATGATTTGATTACATCGACCCCAGTATGCAACTGGTACTTAATTTATCAACCCTGAAAGGATGAAAGGTAATGTCAACCTTGGCAGAATTTGAACTCAGAACATAGTGGCAGACAAAATACCGCTCAGCATTTTGCCCGGCCTGCTAACAATTCTGCCAGCTTGCCTCCTTAATAATAACAATAATAATACTAATAATAATGGTAACAATCCTTTCTATTTTAGGCACAAGGCCTGAAATTTTTGCAGAGCGGGGCTGGTTGATTAGATTGACCCCAGTGTGCAACTGGTACGTAATTTATCAACCCCAAAAGGTAAAGTCAACCTTGGTGGAATTTGAACTCAGTGAGGCCCAACGCTCTGAGGTCAAACTTGACTACCTCATCCCATGTCTTCCTTGGTCTACCTCTCACCCTGATACCTTCAACCGTTTGGAAGTGGCTCTTCTTCACACATCTCTCCTCATCCATCCGCAGTACATGACCATACCATCGCAAGCGTCGCTCTTGCACACCACATCTGATGCTTCTTATGTCCAGCATTTCTCTCAGGGTGCTCACACTCTGTCGTGCGTGCACACTGACATTACACATCCAGCGGATCATGCTAGCTTCATTCCTTTCAAGTCTACGCATGTCCTCTGCAGTCACAGCCCATGTTTCACTACTATGAAGCATGGCAGTTCGCACACATGCGTCATACAATCTACCTTTCACTTTGAGCGAGAGACGCTTTGTCACCAGTAGGGGTAGGAGCTTTCTGAACTTTGCCCAGGCTATTCGTATTCTAGTGGTGACACTCTCTGAGCATCCACCTTATAATAATAATAATAATAATAAACCTTTATGCTATAGGCACAAGGCATGGAATTTGTGGGGAGGGGGATAGTCAATAACATCGACCTTAGTGCTTCATTGGTTCTTAATTTATTGACCATGAACGGATGAAAGGCAAAGTTGACCTCAGCAGAATTTGAACTCAGAATGTGAAGACATATGAAATGATGTTAAGTATGTTGCCTGGCATGTTAACAGTTCTGCTAGATTGCCACCTTGATAATAATAATAATATTAATAATCCTTTCTACTAAAAGCGCAAGGCCTGAAATTTGGGGGGAAAGGACTACTTGATTACATCGACCCCAGTGCGTAACTGGTACTTAATTTGTCAACCCCAAAAGAATGAAAGGCAAAGTCGACCTCAGCAGAATTTGAACTCAGAATACAGCGATGGGTGAAATACCGCTAAGCATTTCATCCAACGTTCTAATGATTCCGCCAGCTTGCTGCCTTGATGATGATAATAATAATAATAACCCATTCTACTGTAGATAAGGTCTGAAATCATTGGGGAGGGGACTAGTTGATTACATCGACCCCAGTGTTTTACTGGTACTTAGTTTATTGACCCTGAAAGGATGAAAGGAAAAGTTGACCTCAGTGGAATAGGAACTCAGAATGCAGCGATGGGTGAACTACTGCTAAGCATTTCGTCTAGTGTGCTAACGATTCTGCCAGCTCGCTGCCTTGTTAATACTGATAATAATAATAATAATAAACAGAAACAATTCCTATCATAGTAGGTGCATTAGGTATGATAAAAAATATTCAGACAAATACATAACAAAAACACCAGGACTTACAAACATATATAACATACAGAAAATTGCACTACTGGGCACTGCACACAAAACACTTTCAATACAGTAAAAATAAGAGCACCACAACAAATCACAACACATACCCAAGGCACACAGAGCTGCGCTCGGTAGTGAAGTGAAAGCACGCTGTAAAAATAAAACTACTGAATAATAATAATAATAATAATAATGAATGTGCTGTATGTAGAGCTTCCACAGAAGGTTTGTCTCTTAGGGACAGGAAAAGTTATCAAGGGGGTCTGAAACACTTGAAAGACTACTGAAAGCTTGTGGATATCTAAGGTTACATGTAGTAACTTGCTAACTACACAAGTTCCACTGGGAATAAGAACAAACCTGAGTCAAATCAATAACATCAACAATAATAATACAAGTGGTGAGTGGCAGGGGTAGAGACGAAATATTTTTGTTTTTTACTCGCTGAGTGCAGAGGGAGGGACAGAACCCATGATCTTTGCAGGATCCCCAAGATTGGAGCAGTTGATGTCATTCATCCATAAAGCACTGGGATTTGCACTTACAGAGCATGGACTGCTAAGCACATTTTACGAAAATGACACTACCATGCACACATAAAAAAAACAAATAGTTAAAATATCTTCTTAATATAATATAATGGTAGCAAGTTTTACATCATCTGGAAAGTCATTAGTTGAACTATTAGTCCTCTTGCATTCTGGGGGGTATCAGAGCGTTTGAATGTCATTAGACCCCAACAAATGCCCATAAATTAAATGCATCTACCTGGAACACGATCGTGGCCTGTCAACTCCTGCTTGACAGCCATGATTGTGGCCCGTCATGCTTTTCGTGTTAATGTTTGTCTTGAATCCTTCCTGCAAGTCAACACTCACAAGCAAGGTATGAGCTGGGAAGAGGAGATTCCAGTGGGGGAATATGTTCTGGGGAGGGAGGACTAGATTAGTGCAGGGGCCATGGAGTTTGGGTGTAGCAAAAGTGATGAGTGGGGTAGAGGTATGAGAGTAGCCAGCTGTGAGGAGCAGAGGCCATTATAGTAGAAAAGACAGTGAGAAGAGACAACATGGCTGTTGGGCAGAGGCTGAAATGTGCCTGTTCAGTGGTTGTGTACTTGTTAGTCAAATGGCCCTTCGTTGGGTGTCAGTGAGCATAGCTGCACTAGCACCATTTAGTGAAGGTGCGTTGCTGTGGTTAGTGTATTCGACTCACAATTGTAAGGTCGTGGTTTTGATTTCTTACGGCACGTTGTCTCCTTGAGCAAGACTCTTTATTTCACATTGCTCCTGTCCACTCAACTGGCAAAAACGATTTGTACCTGTAATTCAAAGGGAGCCTGCCTTGTCACATTCCCGTTTCATGCTGAATCTAACCTGACATCATTACGGGTACGCTGTACGTGTATCTGTGGAGTGGTCAGCCACTTGTGTGTTAATTTCACAAACATGCGATGCCGCTGACCGGATCAACTGGACACAGTCACCGTCGTTAGCGACGGAGTACCAGTTACAGTTACTACGACATATGCACCACACAATAACTTTATCAATAAATAATACTAACATTTCAATCAATATTTAGCAAACAATTTCACGACCATGCAACAAAAAGTTGTGTTGCTATGTTTTGTATCCTTATACGTGTCAAAACAGACGTGAATTTTGTTTCTGTTTGCAAATCGCTTCGCCGCCTCTTCCCTCTCACCATTAGTCGCGAGGTCGCCTCGCCCCATCTCATCGTAAGCTCAGATCATTTCAACGGGGTGGAGACTTCGCTAAACAAACCTTGATCAATTTTTATATCCTGCTTTAGTTTGTATTACCAGAGTCATGTCTGAAAATGTATATTTCGCTGGAATCGAGGGGTAAGTTGCTTATTCCTTCTTTCTTTCTTGTAATATTGATGTTTATTGTTGTTGCTTAGGGGGGAAATATTGCTTGTTTTGCGGCTGATCCATCAACTTGAAAGAGAAGAATCTTGGCATTCATGTTTCTTGTCTCTGTACGAAAACCTTCACACACTAACCATTAAAACGTGAAACAGGCTCATTTTACTTACCTGTCCGACTTAAAAATATAACACACTTGTTTTTAATTTAGACACGAGTTTTGAAGGAAAATATGGTAAAATTTTCGAATTTTACCGAAAAAGTTGAGTGATAGCATCGACTCCAACACTTGACTTAGTATTTAATTGTGTAGACACGGGAATTGGACTCGTTACTTATTCGCTTACATGAAGTGTTCGCGCTTTAATTGTTTAAATTAAATTGTCATTAATTCTGTTAACATTCATTCAGGACAGAAATATCTTTGTTTAGATTGAAATGAATTTTTTTTTTTAATTTGAATGAAACTAAGAAAAAAGAATCTCAATTCATTATCTTTGCTTTCAAATCTTCTGAACTTTTATCTCAAATAAATAGAAAAGAAATTTAGTGAAATTGTCGAATTTGCCTGTAAAGAACGAACTCCTGCATAAAATGGGCGGAACCCGGAATGAACGACGCACTGGATCCACGAAAAATCTCCAAACATCCTAAAACTTTTTTTGTTTCTAAAATATACTTTAAAGCACGCAATTCAGTCATATTAATTAAGTTTTATTAATCACAAGTTTCTTCGTTTGTTCACACGAAATGTGTGGAATCCATGAATGCTGCCTATATCTAAAATATATAACTCAATGTGTAGTCATTTATATAAAATGATGATTTATTTGTAAATTGGGTGGATGTAGCACGTCGTTTCTAGGCAATTAGTTCCTAAAAGCGATTCTTTTATCCCGAGGGTTGTCGTTATCCGGGCTCGCGGAGAAATATTTAAGGTTGACATGTTTCACCTGACACCGTTTTTATCATGTCAAACCAGTGTTTACTTTTCGTGACCTTTGACCCGACCAAGGTTTTTAATTGTTTGGTACCAAGGCCATGCGTGCGGGTCATAGTTAATTAAATCGACTCCTGTATTTATTAACTATTTATTTAATCATCCCAGCAGTGATAATGTCGATCGCAGTTGATTTTACGGAAACTGAAGATTTACTTAATATCCGTTAAAAACAAAATTTCAGTAATAAATGTGAAAAAGATTGTAACATCTGATTTTTTTTTTAATTGTAAGTCTTATCAATTTTGGTGGCGGAAGTAAAGATCATGGACTTTGCGATTATTTTTTTTTTATTTTTTACAAGGCGGAGGTTCCGAATCTGCAAAAAAATCTGCATTTCACAATTCAAATCACTCCTTCACCCCCCCCCCTCTCCCTAAATTTCTTAAATTTTCACTTAAAAAAAAAATTTTTTTGGCGAAATACGTAGAAAAATACGGATCTTTTCTTTTTGATGGACGGAATTTTCTAGTTATCTAAAAAATTTGAAACTTCGTATACTTGTAGAATGTGTCAAAAGAAAACATTATTGTAAACAAAATTGTAATTTGTAACTTTAACGTAGTTTAATACACACGTGCACTTGCACACACACACTCTCTCTGTTACTCTCTCTCTCAAACACATGCATATACATTTGCACATGCACATAGTAATTAATATATAAGCGTACACACACATACGCACACAAGCATACATACATGTTCGTGAGTTGCCCCTTGCCGCAACATATTTACACAAAAGGTAAATAAACCAGAAGTGGGGGGGGAGGGTCAATGTTTCAACGTTTCGGGGTCGATAAATAAAGTACCAATTACGCACTGGTGTCGAGGATTTTTTTCCCAATTTATATCACAGCTTTCGACAAGCTGGGGCATTCTGTTATGAAAAAATATTTCGCAAATTTTTACAATATGACTCACACTCCACGCGCAAACTCTAGACCGCTTTAGGCATATTATTGTTTTATTTTTGTTGTTTCTGGTCCTTCAAAACCATGGGAGAAGCCTTTTCGGTAAAAACAATTAAAGAAAATATTCAAAAAATATCGTTAATATTTTTATTGGGCGACGAAATTCATCGATTTAAGAGATATAGCTGTTATTTCTAGCAGAAGACAGAAGCGAGAAGGATGAATAAGACGTGTGTGTGTGTGTGAGTTTTTAGACGCAGCAAATGATTTGAGCTCGAATGCTAGGATTTCATTGGTTAAAATTCGAAGAATTAAACTACGTTAAAGTTACAAATTACAATTTTGTTTACAATAATGTTTTCTTTTGACACATTCTACAAGTATACGAAGTTTCAAATTGTTTAGTCAACTAGAAAATTCCGTCCATCAAAAAGAAAAGATCCCAAAAAAATACGGAGATTATGATTCTGAAAAACAAAATTTTTGTAAAATTTCAATTTTTCAAAACCAATAAATAAATAACCCCCGTCCTCTCCGTCCTATGACAAGAAGTGAAATTAAAGTGTTTTCTCAACTAATGTTTCATGACGAGCATAACCCAACATGTGGTCAGAGAGAGCTATGCAAACATTAAATTTTTTGCTCACACACACACACACACACACACACAACAAAATGACATAAAAAAAATTTTTTTCTCTTTTGGTAATTCGTATTTAGAAAGTTGACGGGGTTGTTTATTTATTTATTTATTTTTTGAAAAATTGAATTTTACAAATTATTTTAAAATTCAGAATCATAATCTCCGTATTTTTCTATGTATCTCACCTAAAATATTTTTTTCAAAAAAGTGAAAATTTAAGAAATTGAGGGAGTGGGTGTGTGTTTAAATTTTGAAATGCAGATTTTTTTGCAGATTCGGAAAAAAATCCCAAAAGGGATCTTTACCCCAGCTGATTTTGGTATACCTGTACAAGTGTCTCAGCCTCACTGACTTTGTTTCATAACTTTCAGAAAACTGGGTATTTAAAAATTTTTTAATGAAATTTCGTATAAATAAACAAAATAGCAAGTTATAAACTCCCAAGAAAAGATGGAGTTGTGACATATACTAAATAGTAAAGCCAGTCACCACATCAAAGTGTCTGTTGAATGTTACTACTTGTTTAACCCCAGGCAGACTCTCCGCCTGCTGGTTATCGGTGTAACACTCTGCAACCTTTATACACCATAAATTGTCAGCAGGGGGAGCGAACCCCTACTAATCTCTTTGGCATGAATTTCGATTATATCAGAATTTAATGTAAAATTGTCAGGGACTCCTTCCCTCATTCTGGATGCTGCAATAAATGGGAGGGTCACTGTTTCTGTAGCCGAATGGAACAAAATTTTTAAGTATCAGAACTTGTCTGTGAACCATTTCTTCCAAGGCTGCTCATCTTGTTATGAATAGGAACCAAAAGCTAAGGCAGATGAGTTGCAAGTGTTGTATGAACATCTCTGAAAATGAAGTTGGTTCTTATGGAAGCAGAAGAGGCTGTCAAAGAAGGAAAATGCCACACTGTGAGTAGTTCTCCAATGACCGTTTTAAAGACAGAAAACTAACCAAATTTTTAGAGTGATAGAATATGGAACTGTATCATCTATGGTGTGTTGTCATCGAAAGTTATTATCCAAATAGATAGATGACTTTAGAGATAACAACTTGCATAATTGCAGCCGCCAAAGGTTTGTAAATCCTTCGATTTGCTCCGCTTCCTGAATAAATATCATAGAATCTGGTTTAGGTTATGCTTCCTTTGTTCTATTCTGCAGTGGTGCAACACAATCAAAGGCCATATTACTTGATGCCAATGGAAAAATTCTAGCAGAAGCAGATGGACCAGGCACCAATCAATATGTATGTAGACTTTCCAATTATTTTATTGTTATATTTATATAATAATAATAATGAAATTATTGTATACAGTACTCAGGTGCACCACAACTTGTCAAAAGTGTGTATAAAGCATACGCAGTAATGTACAAATGTCTGGGAAGTGAACAGTGTATGAGTCAGACACATGCTTGCGTGTGTATGGAGGGGAGAAAATCAGGTGTAGTGTTGACGAATCTCAGGAAGCATGGAAGTTTTGAAGGATGCAGTGCTCGGACAACTAACAAAGAAAAAAAATGTATAAGACTATTTCAGAAATAGTATAAATGTGTGTTTCTTCATAGACTAAATACTAAAGACTAACTTTTGAATCCTCGTTTTGAGAGATGTTACATGTTTCCTTCACTGTTGGAAACTGACACATATTAACATTGATAAAAATAGTAACAACTCTTTCTAACTTTGGCACAAGGCCAGCAACTGGGGAGAGATCAACCCCAGTGTTTAACTGGTACTTATTTTATTGATGCTGGAAAGATTAATACCAAAGTCGACTCTGGCAGAACTTAGGAAAACAGACAGAAACAAAAGGAAACATTGGAATTATTTTCAATGAAATTTCAATTGAAATAATTGTTTGTGATGTAGACAGAAGGCCTAAATACCTTAATCTAAATAGCAAAAAATAAATTTTGTTGTGTCTGGGGAGAGTAATTTTCTTTTTTGCCTTATAATGTAACACACTCACCGGTAAAATTTCCACTTTTTTTTCTTATTTTTATTTTCCTAAAATTTTCATTGTGTCTTGCAACCTTTTCAATAGTGGAAATTTTACTGGTGAGTGTGTTACATTATAAGGCACAAAAAGAAAATAACTGTCCCCAGACACAACAGAATATGCTTTAACACACGAAATCATATAAAAAATCTTGCAAACCAAATCCAAAAACGAAAAAAATAAATTTAAATTCTTATTTGTACTACTATTTGTCATCTTTCATTGAACAGCTGATTGGACTTGATGAATGTCTCAAGCGAGTTGAATGTATGATTTCTGAGTTGAAGGAGAAAGCTGGTTTAAAACCGGATTTGAAACTAAAGTCACTGGTAAGTTCTTATAGCTTGTATTTCCTTTTCTACGATGCCATACATGTCTGGATAAAAGCATTGTTTTTATTAAAAATGTATTGTTGTTTGTTGTCATCGTCTTTTTAACATCTGTCTTCCCTGCTGGCAAGCCAAATGCTGGTTAAATGGTTTGACCAGATCTGACAGATCAGAGAACTGTCTACTTTGACATGGTTTCTACAGCCTGATGCCCTTCCCCTGCCAACCACTTTACAGAGTGTGTCTCTATAGATTTTCTATAGAATTCATAGCCAGTACTGAGAGTTACAATGTTTTGTATATGAATGTGACCAAAGACAGTAAAATAGGTAATGGGTTGTATATGCACATTTCAGGAGTTCTTGCTCCTTCTTCAGAACCACATCCAATCCATTAAACATCCACAAGCACATTGATTAAACAACCACCAAGTTTAGCTTTGTAATACTTTTGGATAGACCAATTTGTTTCCTGACAACTGGTATGTACATAGCAATAGATGGTGGGGACATTGTATTTTTATTTTGCAACCATGATATACTAAATTCTATAGAATTAATCTGTAGAGATACACTTAAAAATGAAAACAATGCACTGCCAACAAAGTAGGATATAGTATTGACATATAAACCCTTAACCCCTTTGATACTAACCCGGCTGAAACCAGCTCTGGCTCTGAGTACAAATGTCTTGTTTTCATAAATTCTGAATTAAAATCTTCCACCAAATCTTAGTCACAATTTATGTTCATAACACTAGCTTGAAGAAAACTAAGTTATTTTACTAAATTCTTTGTTATATTTAAAATTAATTGAAAGAAACACAGAGCATCTCAACAGAAATACAGTAATGAAAGGGTTAAGGTAGCTGTTAGTATATTGTGGTTATAAAATGAAATATAGTGTCCCCACCAGCAATTAATAAACTTTACAGAGTATACTGGGGTCTTTTTTTGTGTCATCAGTACCAGTGAGATTGTTATGCAGCTCACAATACTAAGATTTCCTTTGCGTGGAACAACAGTGGAAAAAGGGCAGCTTTGTGCTTGGTGATGAGAGGCTGGAGTACGAAGGAAGAAGCCTGAACAGGTTTCTTGCAGTAAAAGAGATACATGGCTGCTCACATTACACAAGAGTGAATGGGAGTAATTGACATAAAGATGGAAGTGATATTATTATTATTATTATTATTATTATTATTATTAGTGATATTATTATTATTATTATTATTATTATTAGAGGTAGACCCAGGAAGACATGGGACAAGGTGGTCAAGCATGACCTTCATACGTTGAGCCTCACAGAGGCTATGATGAAAGACCGAGACCTCTAGAGATATGCTGTGACTTCGAAGACCCAACAAATGAAGTGAATCCATGGCTCACAGGTCGGCCTGCTGTGCAAACCTTGGATCGTAGAGTGACCCACTGTTCTTGAGGAGACCTATTGAGTCAAGTACATTAACACCAACATCAAAATGAAAATCAAATGGAAATTGTAGTTAAGATACCTGTGCTGGTGACACATTAAAAGCACCGTTTGAACGTGACAGCTGCCAGCGCCACCTTGACTGGCATCCGTGTCGGTGACATGTAAAAGCACCAACCGATCATGGCCATTTGCCAGCCTCATCTGGCCTCTGTGCCGGTGACGTGTAAAAAGCATCCACTACACTCTCAGAGTGGTTGGCGTTAGGAAGGGCATCCAGCAGTAGAAACTCTGCCAGATCAAAATTGAAGCCTGGTGCAGCCATCTGGTTGCCAGCCCTCAGTCAAAATCGTTCAACCCATGCTAGCATGGAAAACGGACGTTAAACGATGATGATGATGAATAAGCACCAGGCTTAAACCAAAAAGTACTGGTGTTGATTTATTTGACTCAGAATTCTTTGATAAGGCCACAGTCTATTGAGTGAAACAAGATAAAAACAGATAAAATCAACTTACCTTGATGAGTCTTTCAATAAATTCTCTGTTTTCTACTGATGCCTTGATGCTGTCTGCTAGTTTGACCTTTTCAAACAAATTTTTAAGATTCTGGAGCCTGGTGCAACCTCCTGGCTTCCCAGACCCCAGTTGAACCGTCCAACCCATGCTAGCATGGAAAACGGACGTTATACGATGATGATGATGATGATTCGACTTTGCTTTTCATCCTTTTAGGATTGATAAAATAAGTACCAGTTGAACACTGGGGTCGATATAATCGACTTAGCTCCTCCCACAAACTTGCTGGCCCTGTGCCAAAATTTGAAACCATCGGCATTATCATCATCATCATCATCATCATCATAATCGTCACCACCATCATCCTCATTGTTACTATTCAGTCTATTCGATATAGCAGACAAGGTAAGAGAATTAATTAGCTTTAGCATGAAGAAATGCTCATCAATGCTTTCTGAAAGTATTCCTCTTAACAGCTTCCATACTAATGGTAAGCATGAATGGTTGGTCTGTAATTGCTACCTGTATTACCTTTGCTTTTATCTTTATTATCATTAAGGTGGCGAGCTGGCAGAACCAGGTAAAATGCTTAGGAACCATTTCATCCCTCTTCATGTTCAGTGTTGAAATTCTGTTGAGGTCAACATTGCTTTTCATTATTTCAGGGTTGATAAAATAAAGCACCAGTTGTGTACTGAGGTCAATGTAATTGACTTACCCACTTCCCTGAAATTGTGGCGAAATTTGAAACCATTATTATTATTATTCCTTCTTTCTTCAAATTTTCTTCCGTTTCTCGCCGAGTGTTTTCCGTACACCTAGGGCAGAGAAGCTCATTGTATGCATTCCCAGATTACACACACAAATTCACAGGTAAAATATGTATTTAAAAAATTAATAAATAAATAAATTCATGGATGGATGTTGTTTTCACAGCGATAATGCTCTTCTCAGTACATGAGTCGTTCCAGTTAACACAATTTTTTGCACTTCCTGTAGGGATGGTAAGTCTGGTATCATTTTCAATCACTGGTACTGTAGTCGCCTTGACATGCCACATTTTTTTCAATTTCTATTAGCAAGTCTTTATATTTACTGATCTTGTCAAATTCTTTCGCTGCTATATTGTGATCGCAAGGAATACTCATATCAATTTATCATCATCATCATTATTTTCTGTTTACTTTAAATTAGATTCCTGATAAACTCATGTTTATCTTTGTCATTATCTGTAACCTATGAGCTTAATATGCTTGCATATGTATGTCCAGGGTTAACATAGGTAATTATACTGGCAGTATAATGGATATTTTTATCCCTTAGATGGTTATTCCAACCTTTAACTCTACTAACAATATTATTATTATTATTATTATTATTATTATTATTATTATTATTATTATTATTGTTGTTGTTATTGTTGTTGTTATTCAATAAAGGGTCTGTCACTTAGTGGAGGAGACGAACTAGAAATTCAACAAGAACTTAAAAGTAGATTCACGAAGAATTACAGTCATTTATCAGAAGGACTATATTGTTGCAGTGACACAGAATGTGCATTTTATACCGTTTCAGACAAAGGTGAAGTAACAAACTCAGAAAACCTTTTGCATTGATTTTACTTTAATATTGATTTCTAATATTATTACGGAGATGTACTTGCATAGCAAGTGACCTGATCTGAGATTGTGTGCTGGAACAAAAACAGTTGCAGTGTGGAAGGTGTTTATAAGCCATTTAAAAATACACAAAAACAGTTAGATTCACTTCAACATTTAAATTTAATTTGCCAAAATATTTTCGTCACTTTGAGACCGCGACCTGTTTAGTTTTATGGCATATCGTCAGACCCCAAAACCTGTTGGCCTAAAACCTCTTCAAAATATAGAGGGGAAAAGCTGCACTACAAAGGTAAACAATAGGGGGATTATCTCCCTTTGGCATTGGCTATCGGTTTCCAGCTGTGCTGCCATCTTGCGGTCTCCAAAAAGCAACAGCAGCAGCCCTAGCAGAAACGCCAACATAACCATGGCCAATGACACCTCTAACGGCAATGGCAGCTCCTCCGCCACTCGCGAAGACTGCAATAATAATAGTAATAACAACAACAACGCCTTCTCCATAACCGGCACTGGCAATGGCAATACTGACACCACCACCATCTCCACTATCGCCAACACCAGCAGTCCCGGCTCCAACAACAGCAACAGTGGAGGTGCAATAGCCCAGTGGTTAGGGTAGCGGACTCGCAGTCGTAAGAATGCTGTTTTGACTCCCAGACCGGGCATTATGAGTGTTTATTGAGCAAAAACACCTAAGCTCCACAAGGCTCTGGCGCGGGTGGGGGGAGTTATTGAACCCTGCTGTACTCTTTCACCACAACCCACAACTTTCTCTCACTCTTACTTCCTACTTCTGCCACAAAGCAGAGGAACCAGGGTGTAACCCATTATGGTGTGGTAAACTTTCAGACCCTAAGTCTAGATTGCAAATCCTCTGTACCCCAGGGTTGTTCAGCTCTCCACCCATTAAAAGCCACCGTTTACTGAATGAGGATAATAACATAGCTTTTGTGCCCGTGCAGCCGCCAGTCTATTGCGTGTGGTGGGTGGATCTTCAAGTTGCCACACGCATTCTTAGCAGCTTTGTGTAGGCTGGAATTAGAGATTATTCTTTGTGGCTAATGGCGTGAGTCCTGATTGGAAGAAGAAGAAGACAACAGCAACATCGACAACAGTAGCAGCAACAACGGTAACAACATCAACAGGTACAGCACCAGCAACAAGTGCAGAGGCAATAACATTACCGCTGCTACCACCACCTTCAGCAACACCAGCATGAACAGCAAGAACAGCAACAGCACTCTAGGCAACAGCTGCAGCATTGACAACATCTGCCCACGGAAATACATTGGATGTTCTGGGAATTCTCTCAAGCAAAGCACTGAGATGCAGCCTGGAACTTTGTCTTTGAACAAGTCTCAAAGCAACGAGAATATTTTGGCAAATTAAATTTTAATGTTGAAGTGAATCTAACGGTTTTTGTGTGTTATAAACACCTTCCAAGCTGCAATTAATTTCTAATATTGATTTTAAGATTGGCTTCTAATGTTGATGCAAGACGAATGGTTGCACACCACATCCAATGCTTCTTATGTCCAACTTTTCTCTCAGAGTGCTTACACTCTGTCGTGCATGCACACTGACATTACACATCCAGTGGAGCATACCAGCTTCATTTCTTTCAAGCCTATACATGTCCTCAGAAGTTACGGTCCATGTTTCACTGCCATGTAGCATGGCTGTTCACACTCAGGTTAGGTGCAGGCTTGGCTGTGTGGTAAGAAGCATGCTTCCCAACCACATGGTTCTGAGTTCAGTCCCACTGCATGGCACCTTCTACTATAGCCTCAGGCCAACCACAGCCTCGTGTGTGGATTTGGTAGATGGAAACTGAAAGAAGCCCATCATATATATATATATGTTTATGTGTATGTGTATCTGTGTTTGTCACTCCACCATCGCTTGACAACTGATGTTGGTGTGTTTACATCCCCAAAACTTAATGTTTCGGCAAAAGAGACTGATAGAATAAGTACTAGGCTGACAAAGAATAAGTCCTGGGGGTTCAATTTCTTTGACTAAATGTGGTGCTCCAGCATGGCTACAGTAAAATGACTGAAACAAGTAAAAGGATAAAAGAATATCCCTTTAGAGTTTAAACCAGGGCCACATGAGGACCACATGAGGCCCGAGGGCCACATGAAGCCTGCAGATTTTTATTTTGCAGCCCGCTTGATACTTTCTTGAAATGGGTTTATTTAAAGTAACATTTTAAAATTTCGTTTTTGGATTCTGTTTGCAAGATTCTTTATGTGAGTTCGTGTGTTGAAACATATTCTGTTGTGTCTGGGGAGAGTCATTTTCTTTTTGTGCCTTATAATTTAACACACTCACCGGTAAAAACTATTGAAAAGGTTGCAAGATGCAATGAAAATTTTAGAGAAATAAAGAAGGAAATAAGCGGAAATTTTACTGGTGGGTGTGTTAAATTATAAAGCACTAAAAGAGAATGACTCTCCCCAGACACATTAAAAAAAATTTATGAGAAATTAAAGATTGTACTGAAAATACAAAAGAAAGATACTGCTGTTTTTGCACTGATAATATTTCATGTTGAATCAACGATCATTCATTCATTATTGTAATAACAGCCTGAGAAAGCAAAATGCTTTCAGTTCTGTCATTATACAAGTGGCCCTCAAAAAACTCTCTGTGATTAAAGTGGCCCGCAATGCAATTCAAGTTGGCCTGGCCTGGTTTAAACCAACTAAATCTAGGGTCCAAATATTCTTCCTGTTTTATGTTCAAGTTGGCCAGATCTGGTATCTCACACCTCCCCCACAATGTTATCCTAAAAATAAACAATCACATCATTGAAATCTGAAAGCTATAAGATACTGCATGATAAACTAAAAAAAATATGAATAAACCAGCTTTATATTGGACAGGGTAATCTTAATTCTGAAGAATTAAAGTTGTTGATTTAAAGGAAAACCATTGTTGAAGTTTTTTTTTCTGTTACTTAAAATGATTTTTTATGTAAATAATATGATTTTGAATTTCTAGGTGGAGTTATCTTGATTGCTGGAACTGGTTCAAACTGCCAACTTATCAATTCCGATGGCTCACAACATCGTTGTGGAGGATGGGGTCATTTGATTGGAGATGAAGGATCAGGTAAAGATGACCTCATTAAATTATTGAAACAAATCCCGTTTTCTGACTGAAAGATGCAAAATTTTAATTTTAATGTGTTGGCCTTTTTTGTTTTCATACACAAAGGGGCGTAACTCAATGAACTGATTTTTATATGAACATATGCAAACACACACACACGCGCGCACACACACACACGCACACACACACTTGTTCAAACACTAGCAAAAGATAAATTTAGTCAAATCAATAGTCCTTTTCTTCTTATTTATTCAGCTTACTGGATATCGTTGTTAGCAATAAAAACCATTTATGATCATGAGGATAACTTTGTTCTTTGTCCCTATGACATTTCGTACACCAAGGAGGCCATATTTCGCCATTTCAAGGTAAGTATTTACGTTTAAGTATCCTACCTTAATCCTTTCTCAAACAACTCAGCTCAACCGTCTGTCTGCTTTTCTTGTTTTAGAAGGGAAAAATCTCAAGATATATGTATGGAATGTATCATCATCGTCATCATCTGTTTCTTTACTACCCACAAGGGGCTAAACACAGAGAAGACAAACAAGGACAGACAAACGGATTAAGTCGATTATATCGACCCCAGTGTGTAACTGGTACTTATTTAATCGACTCCGAAAGGCAAAGTTGACCTCGGTGGAATTTGAACTCAGAACGTAGTGGCAGATGAAATACTGCTAAGCATTTCATCCGGTGTGCTAACGATTCTGCCAGCTTGCCGACTTATAATCATCATCATCATCATCACCATCGCCACCACCACCACCATCATCACCGCTACCCCCGCCACCACCACCATTTAATGCCTGTTTCCCCATGCTGTATTGGACGGTCTGACAGGAGCTGGCAAGCCACATGTCCATGCCAACCACCACTGTCTGTTTTGGCACGATTTCTACAGCTGGATGCTCTTCCAAATACCAGCCATTTTAAAAAGAATGTACTCGGTGCTTTTTACATGACATCTGCACCAACGTATGTGTGTATATATAAATATCATCATCATTGTTTAACGTCTGCTTTCCATGCTAGCATGGATTGGATGGTTCAACCGGGGTCTGGGAAGCCAGGAGGCTGCACCAGGCTCCAGTCTGATCTAGCAGTGTTCCTACAGCTGGATGCTCTTCTCAATGCCAACCACTCCGTGAGTGTAGTGGATGCTTTTTACGTGCCACCGGCACAGGGGCCAGAGGAGGCTGGCAAACAGTCACGATCGGTTGGTGCTTTTTACGTGTCACCAGCACAGAACTCAAGCACAGCAGGTCACGTGCCACCGGCACGGAATCCAGTTAAGGCAGTGCTGGCATTGGCCATGTTTGGTTGGTGCTTTTTACGTGCTGCCGGCACAGGTATCGCAACTACAATTTCCATTTGATATTTATTTTGATGTTGATGTACTCGACTCAATAGGTCTCCTCAAGCACAGCAGGTCGCCCTGCAATCCAAGGTACTTTGGATGGGCTGGGGCTATATATGTAATGTTTGTATTTATGTTTCTATATATGTACACACATTTGTTCATCAGAAGGAAGAGGACATCCAATCATCCTGGATGAAGCATGGCTGATGACTAATGCTGTGACTGTTCAAACTGAAGAAGAGTTGTGCACCCAACTTCACTTTCTCATCCTTGATCATCTTCAATCCAATGTGAAAACCAAGTCAAGCCAACTGGGGATGGAGACAAATGCAGTGGACAACCAAGATGTCTTTCATGCTTCCTTTTGTTCTCTGTGCTCCATTATGTGCTGCTGCAGTCACCTTTCTCTCTGTTCCCACACAGTGGAACTGAACCTGGAACTATGTGGTTGGGAAGCAAGCTTCTTACCACACACACACACACCATCATCATCGTCATCGTTAAAGTCCGCTTTCCATGCTAGCATGGGTTGGACGATTTGACTGAGGACTGGCGAACCAGACTCCAATCTGATCTGGCAGAGTTTCTACAGCTGGATGCCCTTCCTAACACCAACCACTCCGAGAGTGTAGTGGGTGCTTTTAAAGTGCCACCTGCATGAGGGCCAGTCTGGCAGTACTGGCAATGGCCACGCTCGGAAATGGTATTTTTTGTGTGCCACCTGCACAGGAATCAGTCCAGCAGCACTGGCAATGACTTCGCCCGAATGTTTTGTTCACGTGCCTCTGGCACAAGTGCCAGTGAGGCGATGCATATGATATATATTTATAAAAATAATGTGGGTGGCCCATTAGAAATTAAAACCTAAAGGCAAATTCATAGACAAAGGTACAAAATAGCATTGACATTGCTAGAAACAAGAGCCAAAAATGACTCAATTAGTCATGTGATATGGGTATGCCTGCCACCTCACTTGGGAGCTATTCTCATTATGGTACAGAGCTTTCTGGCTTCCTCTTTTATCCACTTATTAAGAAAGTGCTTTTTGTGGTTAATTGAGTTGTTTTGACTCTTGTTTCTAGCAATGCTGGAATTATTTTGTACCCTTGTTTATATCATCATCATCATCGTCATCATCGTTTAACGTCCACTTTCCATGCTAGCATGGGTTGGACGATTTTGACTGAGGGCTGGCGAACCAGATGGCTGCACCAGGCTCCAATCTTGATCTGGCAGAGTTTCTACAGCTGGATGCCCTTCCTAACACTAACCACTTCATGAGTGTAGTGGGTGCTTTTTACGTGCCATCGGCACAGGAGCCTGTCAAGGGGCACTGGCAATGACCTCGCTCGAATCTTTTTACACATGCCACTGGCACAGGTGCCAGTAAGGCGACGCTGGTAACAATCATGCTCGAATATATATATATATATTTTATTCTTTTATTTGTTTCAGTCGTTTGACTGTGGCCATGCTGGAGCACTGCCTTTAGTTGAGCAAATTGAACCCTGGACTTATTCTTTGTAAGCCTAGTACTTATTCTATCAGTCTGTTTTGCTAAACTGCTAAGTTACGGGGACTTAAACACACCATCAGTTGTCAAGTGATGTTGGGGGGACAAACACAGATACACAAGCACACACACACACACACACACACACACACACACACACACACACACACACACACACACACACGATGGGCTTCTTTCAGTTTCTGTCTAGCAAATCTACTCGCAAGGTTTTGGCAGGCCTGGGGTTATAGTAGAAGACACTTGCCCAAGTTGCCATGCAGTGGGAATGAACAAGGAACCATGTGGTTGTTAAGCTAGCTACTTACCACACAGCCACTTCTGTGAGAAAGAAGAAGCAAGAAAGCCCTGTACCATAGTGAGACAAACCCCCTAGTGAGGTGGCAGATATACCCATATCACGTAACTGGGTTGTTTTGGCTTTTGTTTATAGCAATGCTGGGGCTAGTTTGTACCCTTGTCAACATCATTAGTTATTTTTTCATATCATTAATTAGTCTTACGAATTCATTATATAATATTGATATTTGATCTCTTTTGATTTAGATCTCTAATAAAGCTCAGCTGTTGGATTATCTTTATCCGAAGTTTGAAAAAGCCAACATAGCCAGGTTATGTCTAGAGATTGTCAAGGGTAAGTATGTTTTGCATAGAATCCATCTGAAACTTTTGTTTTTAACCAGCATCACCTCCTTTTTTAATGTTATCTACACACACAGTGCTTGAGGAGACCTATTGAGTCAAGTACATCAACATCAAAAAATCAAATGGAAATTGTAGTTGTGATACCTGTACTGGTGGCACGTAAAATGCACCGTCCGAATGTGGCTGATGCCAGCGCCACCTTGACTGGCTTCCGTGCTGGTGGCACGTAAAAAGCACCAACCAATCGTGGCCATTGCCAGCATTGCCTGGCCCCTGTGCCGGTGGCACGTAATAAGCACGCACTACACTCACGGAATGGTCGGCATTAGGAAGGGCATCCAGCTGTAGAAACACTGCCAGATCAGACTGGAGCCTGGTGCAGCCTCCTGGCTTCCCAGACCCCGGTCGAACCGTCTAACCCGTGCTAGCATGGAAAACGGACGTTAAACGATGATGATGATGATGATGAATTTTATGTAAGAACCAATTTAATGGTTTTTGAGATGACCCTAAGGCCTCAAAATTTTGAAGAAGGAGTCTGTTTACCCCAGTATTTGACTGGTGCTAATTTTATTGACCCCATAAAGATGAAAGGCAAAGTTGACCTCTGTGGAATGTGAACTCAGAATCTAAAGTCACATGACTAAATATCATCATTAGCATCAGTGTTTTACATCTGCTTTTCCATGATAGCATGTGTCAGATGGTTTCCCTGAAGCAGTGGTTTATGACCAGATGCACTTTCTGTTACCAGTCCTTTAGTAACCTCTTTCAGTACACAAGCACATGTGGTTTACCCATTCGAAAAGCAAGATGCCCATTCTAAAGACAATTAAATACATTTTGTCTACTGATGAAAGTTATTTTACTAATTCCTTCCAAATTCTTTATTATTTTCAAAATGAATTGTAACACATAGGCAATGTTTTTCATTAGTTCTGGGTGGGGCAGGGTCACTGCATGTTTGGGGTCTTACACCATACACCTTCATGTATGTGATCTGATCATAGTGGATGAAGCAGAGGCCGGTGTCCATCAGAAAATGGTTAGAGTGATATGAATTTGTGTTAATAATGTCTTCTTGAATCCCATCACTCCTTAATTGTTTCATTTTTATTTTAATTTAGGAGCAAATGACCATAAAGATGCCCTTTGTTTACATCTTTTCAAAGAATGTGGCAAAATTCTAGCTGCCCATGTCAATGCCATAGGACCGAAGATAAATAAGGTAAATAAATGACTCGTTAGCTAATCTCTTTGATCCTACTCAGGGTCGCCAGATCCAGACTACAAGATTTTCAAAATGATACGATTCTATTCAAATTTTAACCCATATATACCCATAAAAAAATGAAGTCTTAAAATTTCACTGTTTTTAGATTAAACGTCCTGGTAATCTTTCACAATCTAGAAGAGAAGGACAGGATGGAACTGTTAGCTACGGGTGTCGACTACCAACTGAGCCTTTCATAGGCTCAGTCAGATGCTTCCCAGAGAGTTCATGTCCAAACAAGTAGAAGCAGGTGTTGCATTGCGAAAACGCAACCAGGGGTATATGTAGGTTAATTTAGATTAATTGGTATTTTGAAATTTCAATTTTAAAATGTAGCTGTCACTTTAGATATTACATTAATTTAAGTGGTGGGAACATAAACCTGCCAAAGTAATAAAAAAATAAACATATCACCTTTCATTGGGACTTTAGAATTCAAACTGATTGTGCTATTCAGATGAATGGAGCAGGTATTGTAGTGGAAAATCGTGTTGACAAAATGTGTCTGCTCATAGAAATGTCGATCCCAGCAGACTGCAGTCCTTCTCTAAAACGTTTGAGAAGTTAAGTATATATACGGACCTTGAAATAGAGATCTCAGAAGCCTGGTACTAATTTTATTGGTCTCTTTTGCTGAACGGCTAAGTTAAGGGGGCGTGAATACACCAGCACTAATTGTCAAGTGGTGGTGGGAGACAAACACACGTACACGCACGAACGCGTGTGTATACATTGTATACACCTGATTTTCTCCCCTCCATACACACGCAAGAATATATCTGACTCATACACTGTTCACTTCCCAGACACTTGTACATTACTGCATATGCTTTATACGCACTTTCGACAAGTTGTGGTGCACCTGAGCACTGTATATAATAATTTCATTATTATTATTTTTATATATGACAAGCTTCTTTCAGTTTCATTCTAAGGCTTTGGTCGGACCGTGGCTATAGCAGAAGACACTTGTCCAAAGTGCCTCGGAGTGGGACTGAACCCCGGAACTATGTGGTTAGAAAACAAGCTTTTTACCCCAGTGCCACGCCTGCGTCTGATGGAAATATTGAAACAGACATGTATGTGATTTTTACAAGTTATCTCCCCTTCTAATTTCAAACCCATTTCAAAGGAAAGACAATTTTTATAAATCAAGAATTAATACCATATCGAGTACTAGCAGTATCGCCCAGCTTTGCTCGGGTTTGTTTTAACCCTTTAGAATTGGAATTTTTGAAAAGTAAAAATTTTGCATTATAAAGCTTGTTATTCTCTTTAAGTGAACATTTTTCTGGTTGAAATACACCGAAAAATGGCGACACAGCAGTCAAAAATCATAAAAAACAGGTATTTTCATAGAAAAAAAAAGCACCTTTTTGATGTAAATAATTTTTGGTGTTAACATGGTCTGATTTGAATTTTTGAAAAATAAAAATTTTGTATTATGTAGCTTGTTATTCTCTTTAAGGGAACATTTTTCTGGTTGAAATACACCGTAAAATGGTGACAAAGCAGTAAAAAAATCGTAAAAAATAGGGATTTTCATAGAAAAAAAGCACCTTTTTGATGTAAATAATTTTTGGTGTTAACATGGTCCGATTTGAAGAAGAGCAAGCCTTTGAAGGAAGAGCAAGCCTTCTTCTATCAACTTGCGCCGCAGGGTCTCAGAGGAGATGGTGTTAGTTGAAGGCTACCTAACTTGTCATACACAGACAACTTCAGCTTTATATAGAGAGATATTTAGATGAGCATGAAATGAAAATGTGATCAGCCAAAGTAATGTGTCACTGTTTTATTTGATTGGCAAGCTGAAACAACAGCTTGAGAGATGGATTTATTTTGGTGAATTGGGAAGTGGAGCTCCGATCCACTGCACAACGGCTAACATTTTGTTTATATTAACCACCTTCATGGGATACGTAGAAGACGTATTATGAAATTAAATGCATTATATCTTTGGATTTAGGTCTTATCTCCAAGCTTTACCATTATTTTGATGCTGATGTACAATCATTCTGAATCATAGTTGTTTTACTGTCTACTTTTCCATGTTTGTTTTGGTGAGACGAAACTCATTAAGGTAGAATTTCTAAGGCCAGATGCTCTACTTGTCGATCCTCTCTTGTTTCCAAACAAAGAAATATTTCTTCTATGCCTTCGAATATGAACAGGGCAGTGTTTGTGTGTGTGTGTGTGTGTGTATCCATCCATCCATCTATCTATATATATAGTCCAACCCATGCCAGCATGGAAAGCGGACGTTAAATGATGATGATATATAATATGATGATGATGATGTGTCTACCAGATCACTCACAAGGCTTTGGTCAGTCCAAGACTCCCATGCTCTAGCAAAAAGATGCTTGTTCTAGGGGCAGTGCCAGATATGAGAGCCTTCTGCAGGATTGCAGGGAGAAGGGGTGGCAGGTATGGCTTTTCCTAGTTGAGGTTGGCTGTATGGGATTTCCTGCTCAGTCGGCATAGAGGATGCTTACAACAATTGGAATGAGAGGTAAAGCGCGATGGGTTTGCTGTGCGTGGGACGGGAGGGCCAGCTGAAAGAGCCTCTTGCTGGCTTTGGTGTAAGAGAGAAGAGTTTAGCTGGAAGCTAGGAGGAGAAGAGGAGTAGTGACTTGGCCACCTCTGCTGACCTGCCAATGGGAGGGTGTTACGGTTTAGGGTTGAAACACTTGATGAACATTGGATACCATCTGATGACATCAGTTCATCCTGGCCAAGGCTCCATCCACTTTGATGAATGGAAAAAGCATTTCTTTATAGGTGTTATTAACATATAACTTTCTCAATCGGAGACCCCCGTCGGTCACGAATGACCATGGGATTGCACCTAGAAAGTTACCCTCCGAGGTACAAGGCCAGACAAGGCTGTTCATGGGAGGCCAGCAGTCACCCATGCATATCAGCCTCCTCTCTTCAAGCCACCAATGATATCCAAGGGAAAGGCAAAGGCTGATACAGCTTGGCACCAGTGACATCGCAACTCACTTCTACAGCTGAGTTAACTGGAGTAACATGAAATAAAGTGTCTTGCTCAAGAACACAACACACAGCCCTCTCCAGGATTCAAACTCCCAACCTCATGGTCATAAGTTCAACACTCTAACCACTGAACCATGTGCCTTCACTAACTTTCTAGATACACCATGCATTAAAGAAAATGTTATGTTGGATGGAAAATCCTTGCTTTTAATCATTGACTGAAACTGATGAACACCTTCATATCCTCCAAGACCAAATAATGGTCTAGAAACTCTGGTTTCTCCAAGAGCAAATAATGCCATTTCCTTTCTGTTTTAGGATTTACTGAAATGTTCTGATGGCCTACAGATTGTCTGTGTTGGTTCAATATGGAAGAGCTGGAAATTTCTAGAAGAAGGTAAGTTAGCTGACATCAGAAATATTTAATAATATTACAATTACCATTTTAATTTGCATTTCTTCATGTTGGTATTGGCAATGTGGATCTGCTGTAATCAGAAATATCCATTAGAATATCAATATTCACAAATTTGAAGAATTTTAATTTCCAAAGATTATCTAATTTTTCAAAACTAAGTTATATTTTCTAAAAGAATAAAGAAATTAATTTTTCAAGGAAAAATATATATATTCACAAAAAGTAAATATTTGTTTTTCAAAGTTGTAAGCAGAAGTGATTTTGTGTCATACTTCCAAGGCTTTAGTTTTACCATTTTTCTGTTGAAATGCACTCTCTGCCTTTGTTTTAATTTTAATTTTGAAAATAATGAAAAATTTAGTAGAATAACATTGACATTGTCAAGCTGATGTTTGGAGTATAAATTAACATAAATTAACATAAAATTTTGATGGAAGAACGTTTTAATTGAAATGACTTTAAAAGAGGAGGTTTGCCTCATGGAGTTAGGAATGGTATCAGACATGTTGGCATTAAAAGAATTAAACAAAACTATTTTGTCTTGTAATATTAAGTCAACAGATGGCGGCAAGCTGGCAGAATTGTTATTGTTGGGTAGAATGCTTAGCGGCATTTCATTTGTCTTTACGTTCTGAGTTTGAATTCCATGACGTTGACATTGTCTTTCATCCTTTCAGGATTGATAAAATAAGTACCAGTTGACTACTAAGGTTAATGTAATCGACTTACCCCACTTCCAAAATTGCTGGCTTTGTGCCAAAACTTGAAATGAATACTGAATCAACAGCTTGCATTCCAATTTCAAACCCATGTCTATTTAAGTCACAAATATATAAAAAAATACTTTGAAATATTTGGTGTTGGTTTTTCTATTTCTTTTTCAACAGACAAATATAATTAAACTAGCAGTATCGCCCGGCGTTGTTCAGGTTTCCTTTGACCCTTTAGAATTGGAATTTTTGAAAAGTAAAAATTTTGTATTATGTAGCTTGTTATTCTCTTTAAGGAAACATTTTTCTGGTTGAAATACACCGTAAAATGGCGACAAAGTAGTAAAAAAATCGTAATAAATAGGGATTTTCTTAGAAAAAAAGCACCTTTTTGATGTAAATAATTTTTGGTGTTAACATGGTCCGATTTGAATTTTTTCTTCAACGGAAGGAAGAGCAAGCCTTCTTCTATCATACTCTCAATTTTGGTCAACTTGCGCTACAGGGTCTTGGAAGAGATAGTGTTAATTGAAGGCTACAAAACCTGCCATACACAGACAACTTCAGCTTTATATACATAGAAATATTTTTTTTCTATTCGCATAAATTATAATATTAATGAGGAACATTTAACTCTTTGTTGTAGGTTTTGTTGCTGAGCTTCGTTCTGTTCAGTCAAAACAGCAGATTATTTCAAAAGTTTCTATGCTGCAACTCAGAGTAAGTGGAGCAATTGGTGCCACATACCTTGGTGCTAAAACCGTTGGCCATTTATTGCCTCTCGACTATAAAACTAATGCCAATACACTTTCTAACTTTACAATATAAATTTCTTTGTATCAGAGACGTTTATTAAAAAAAATACTGGATGTCGGTTTATTTTTTTTCATTCTAAAGTGTTAATAAAAATTACGTGGAAATATATAAAAACAGATGTTGTGTTTTACTTGTTTCAGTCATGAGACTCTGGCCATGCTGGTGCATCACCTTCAAGAATTCTTAGTTGAATGAGTGGTACTTATTCTATTTGTGAAACTGCCAGTTGTCAGGCGGTGGTGGGAGAGAACCAAAGATTATATATATATATATACATATACATATATATATATATATATATATATATATATCTACACATGCACACATGAACACGTCAAGGTCACCAGCCCTCTTCCACACGCACATACATACTCTCTTATACACACGCACGTGCACCTTCATTTTGGGATCACCACTAATTTATTATCTCCCCTTCTTCCTAGCCCACCTGTGTG
>NC_043010.1:20076479-20083979 GCF_006345805.1 Octopus sinensis
TAGACACGCAAATATAAATAAAATTGTAAGCTAACGTGCGTGTGTGTGAGTGGGTGTGTGTGGGTGGCGTGCGCGTGTGTGTGTGTGGTGGGGTGCGTGTGTGTGTGTGTGTGTGTGTGTGCGTGTGCGTGAGTGTGTGACAGGAAAGTTTTTTTACGACGAATATAACACCTATATCCAAGTAGCAGAAAGATAAGACAGTAAGGTGTGATTTGAGGGAGATTTGGCTGCTATTTCTACCATGTCTAGCTGCCATGTAGGGGTCTCCCTCATAGGCTCATACATACATTATACATAGATAGACAGTAAGGTGTGATTTGGGGGAAATTTGGCTGCTATTTCTACCAGGTCTAGCTGCCATGTAGGGGTCTCCCTCATAGGCTCATACATACATATATACATAGATAAGACAGTAAGGTGTGATTTGGGGGAAATTTGGCTGCTATTTCTACCAGGTCTAGCTGCCATGTAGGGGTCTCCCTCATAGGCTCATACATATATATACATAGATAAGACAGTAAGGTGTGATTTGGAGGAAATTTGGCTGCTATTTCTACCAGGTCTACCTACCATGTAGAGGTCCCCCTCATTGGCTCATATATATATACATACATAAGACAGTAAGGTGTGATTTGAGGGAGATTTGGTTGCTGTTTCTACCAGGTCTGTTAGGCCTTCTCATGTAACTCAAGCTTTCTCATGCCTGAACATAAGACCAAAGCAGAGAATGTATTCTTTTATTCTTCTGCTTTTTCCAGCCATTGGTCTGTGGCCATGCTGGGGCAATGCCTTGAAGAATTGTAGTTTAATGAATCAACTCCAGTTTTATTTTTGTAAGCATTGTACTTATTCTATCTGTTTCTTTGTCAAACCACTAGGTGACAGGGATGTAAACAAACCACATTCGTTGTCAAGCAGTGGTGGAGGACAATCACAAGCACAGACATGCACACACACACACACATACATGCATACACATATACACACATACATACATACATACATATATATATATGTGTGTATATATATATTGCAGCGTGGAAGGTGTTTGTAAGCCATTTAAGAAACACACAAAAACCGTTACATTCACTTCAACATTTAAATTTAATTTGCCAAAATATTTTCGTCGCTTTCAGACCGCGACCTGTTCACTGACAAAAATATCGTGCTAACAGGTCGCGGTCTCAAAGCGACGAAAATATTTTCACAAATTAAATTTAAATGTTGAAGTGAATCTAACGGTTTTTGTGTGTTTCTTAAATGGCTTATAAACACCTTCAACGCTGCAACTGTTTTCGTTCCAGCACACGATCTCAGATCAAGTCACTTGCTATGCAAGTACATCTCTGTAACTATATATATATTTATATATATATATAATATATATATATATGTATATATATATATGTATGTATATCTCTTATATAAAAAGGCAGATTTTATCTGCCTCCCTTTGGGAGTTATACAAATCTACAATATAGGATTTCTTCATTACAATTTACCTTGCATTTTTAAGAGTACAATGCATCGCGTCATGCCAGGTCCAGTTTTTTAAAATTTAAACTCCAATTAAGCAAAATTTACAGAAACCACATTCTGGTGTGTGTGTCAAATGCTTTTCTTAGTCTGGTTTACAGCACACGCAAACGCACACACACAGTGGGCAACGAATAAAATGAAAGTAATTGACTTACTGTAGTGAGTGATTCTTTCACTCTGCCTCCCACTTCCACTTTCAACACATAGACACGCAATATATAAATAAAATTGTAAGCTAACGTGCGTGTGTGTGAGTGGGTGGTGTGGGTGTGCGCGTGTGTGTGTGTGTGTGAGGGTGCGTGTGTGCGTGTGTGGGTGTGTGTGTGTGCGTGTGCGTGAGTGTGTGACAGGAAAGTTTTTTTACGACGAATATAACAACCTATATCAAGTAGCAGAAAGATAAGACAGTAAGGTGTGATTTGAGGGAGATTTGGCTGCTATTCTACCATGTCTAGCTGCCATGTAGGGGTCTCCCTCATAGGCTCATACATACATATACATAGATAGATAAGACAGTAAGGTGTGATTTGGGGGAAATTTGGCTGCTATTTCTACCAGGTCTAGCTGCCATGTAGGGGTCTCCCTCATAGGCTCATACATACATATATACATAGATAAGACAGTAAGGTGTGATTTGGGGGAAATTTGGCTGCTATTTCTACCAGTCTAGCTGCCATGTAGGGGTCTCCCTCATAGGCTCATACATACATATATACATAGATAAGACAGTAAGGTGTGATTTGGGGGAAATTGGCTGCTATTTCTACCAGGTCTACCTACCATGTAGAGGTCCCCCTCATTGGCTCATTATATATACATACATAAGACAGTAAGGTGTGATTTGAGGGAGATTTGGTTGCTGTTTCTACCAGGTCTGTTAGGCCTTCTCATGTAACTCAAGCTTTCTCATGCCTGAACATAAGACCAAAGCAGAGAATGTATTCTTTTATTCTTCTGCTTTTTCCAGCCATTGGTCTGTGCCATGCTGGGGCAATGCCTTGAAGAATTGTAGTTTAATGAATCAACTCCAGTTTTATTTTTGTAAGCATTGTACTTATTCTATCTGTTTCCTTTGTCAACCACTAGGTGACAGGGATGTAAACAAACCAACATCGTTGTCAAGCAGTGGTGGAGGACAATCACAAGCACAGACATGCACACACACACACATACATGCATACACATATACACACATACATACATACATACATATATATATATGTGTGTATATATATATTGCAGCGTGGAAGGTGTTTGTAAGCCATTTAAGAAACACACAAAAACCGTTACATTCACTTCAACATTTAAATTTAATTTGCCAAAATATTTTCGTCGCTTTCAGACCGCGACCTGTTCACTGACAAAAATATCGTGCTAACAGGTCGCGGTCTCAAAGCGACGAAAATATTTTCACAAATTAAATTTAAATGTTGAAGTGAATCTAACGGTTTTTGTGTGTTTCTTAAATGGCTTATAAACACCTTCAACGCTGCAACTGTTTTCGTTCCAGCACACGATCTCAGATCAAGTCACTTGCTATGCAAGTACATCTCTGTAACTATATATATATTTATATATATATATATATATATATATGTATATTGGTAAAAACAGTAAGATAACAAAAGAAAGAAAGAGACCTCAATATTATGTAAATAGAGGAAATCTTTATATATAAAAGTGAGGTTGTGTGTCTGTCTCCTACGATTTAGATTCCTAACTACTCCCACATTTTGCGGTGCAGTTTAACCAAAACCGGGTATCTTATAGTCGTGATTCATATCGAGACCGTCTGGGTATTAGCGCGCGTCTACGATGAGTCTACGATTTAAAAAAAAATTTACCATCAATTTTTCCCATTTTTAATCCATTTTTGACATATATAAGGGAAGTAACTCTCTAAAATTTATTATTAAATCTCAGAACGTAAAAGCTACAGTAACACCCCTCCCCCTTTGTGGTTAGCCATATTGAGATGGCTATTATACTTTACATCTCTAAAAATGCTTATATAATTATTTCCTTACAAACCCGAGCAACGCCGGGCGATACTGCTAGTCTCTTATTATAAAAGGCAGATTTTATCTGCCTCCCTTGGGAGTTATACAAATCTACAATATAGGATTTCTTCAATTACAATTTACCTAGCAGTTTTGAGAGTACAATACATCGCGTCATGCCAGGTCCAGTTTTTAAAATTTAAACTCCAATTAAGCAAAATTACAGAAAACTCACATTCTGGTGTGTGTGTCAAATGCTTTTCTTAGTCTGGTTTACACCACACGCAAACGCACACACACAGTGGGCAACGAATAAAATGAAAGTAAATAGCGACAGAGTGATTTGAGAAGACTAAAGTGAAAGTATTCTGTCTATGACGCTGATAGATACATGAGTAAAATGTATGGGAAGCTAAGAGCTAAGAGTGAGTGAAAATGTTCTTGAAAGAGAGTAATTAGTAATAAAGTAAACATACACTCATACATACATACATACATACATACATACATACATACATACATACACACACACACACACACACATACACACACACATACACACACACATACATACACACACACATACATACATACACACATACATACATACATACATACATATACATACATACATACATATACATACATACATACAGACACACACATACACACACACACAGTATTGAAGCTTGAGAACAATCAGATACATTTGCAACACATCTGTTGAAAATATTATTGTTCACACACATACATATACATATATACATACAGACAGACAGACAGATAGACACACACACACACATGATCCAGCATGGCCACAACCTCAAGGCTGAAACATATAAAAGAATAACAGAATATAAATGTGTGCAAAGTACAAGAAATATTAATGCAGTATATGGGGATTGGACAATAAGCGTAAGGCAGTGTCAATGGTGGTTCCAGAAATCCCGAGCCATAAACTACAGCCTAGAAGACGAGCCTCATCCTGAAAGATCTGTAGAACTCTACAAGGACATTCTGAAAACCCTGGTGGAACAAAATATCATCGTAACTGTTGAGGAACTAGCAGAGAAGCTTGGATTTGGTCATTCAACCATTCATTGACACCTGTGTGCTATCAGAAAAGTCAGCAAATTGGGTCAATGGGTTTCTCACGAACTTTCCGAGTCTAATTGCATGCAGAGAGTGAATGTATGCTTTTCTTTGCTGTCATATCTCACCACTACTGCGCTATGTATATCTATATATATAAAACTGTAGTTGTGTGAGTGTCTGTCCCCTTCGATTTAGATTCCTAACTACTCCCACATTTTGCGGTGCAGTTTAACCAAATTCGGGTAGCTTATAGTCGTGATTCATATCGAGCCCGTCTGAGTATTAGCGCGCGTCTACGATGAGTCTACGGTTTTAAAAATAATTTAACATCATTTTTTATTCCATTTTAATGCATAATTTTTCGTGTGTCGATGGCGGCGGAGTTGGCGTCCACGCTCACACCTGCACCTGTGGGGAAGGGAGTGTAAGGAAATCAACGTCGTAATGCGTTGTCAAGGAGACCAGTGTTCTTTTAGAACAACGACTTCATGGCTTGAAGACACCAAAACAGAAATGGCTAAGAAAGCGTCTACATGAGTCTACGATTTAAAAAAAAATTTACCATCGTTTTTTTTCCATTTTAATGCATTTTTTCGCTATTATATAAGGGAAGTAACTCTCTAAAAATGTCTACGATGAGTCAACGATTTAAAAAAAAATTTACCATCATATTTTTTCCATTTTTAATGCATTTTTTTGCTATTTTTTGGCTATAACTCTCTAAAAATGCTTATATAGTTATTTCCCTTACAAACCCGAGCAACGCCGGGCGATACTGCTAGTATCTCTTATTATAAAAGGCAGATTTTATCTGCCTCCCTTTGGGAGTTATACAAATCTACAATATAGGATTTCTTCAATTACAATTTACCTAGCAGTTTTGAGAGTACAATGCATCGCGTCATGCCAGGTCCAGTTTTTAAAATTTAAACTCCAATTAAGCAAAATTTACAGAAAACTCACATTCTGGTGTGTGTGTCAAATGCTTTTCTTAGTCTGGTTTACACCACACGCAAACGCACACACACAGTGGGCAACGAATAAAGTGAAACTAGATGTAATATTTGTTTCTCTCTATCACGCTGATAGATACATGAGTAAAATGTATGGGAAGCTAACACATAAGTGTGAGTGAAAATGTTCTTGGAAGAGAGTAAATAGCCAGAGATAGTGATTTGAAAAAGACTTTACATTAAATAACCGTAGTGGCTTGTGTTAGTAATAAAGTAAACATACACTCATACATACATACATACATACATACATACATACATACATACATACATACATACATACATACATACATACATACACACACACACACACACATACACACACACATACATACATACACACACACATACATACATACACACATACATACATACATACATACATATACATACATACATACATATACATACATACATACATACATACACACACACACATACACACACACACAGTATTGAAGCTTGAGAACAATCAGATACATTTGCAACACATCTGTTGAAAATATTATTGTTCACACACATACATATACATATATACATACAGACAGACAGACAGATAGACACACACACATGATCCAGCATGGCCACAACCTCAAGGCTGAAACATATAAAAGAATAACAGAATATAAATGTGTGCATGTGTGTGAGAAAGAGTGTGTGTGTATATGTATGTACGTATGTATGTATATATATATAATAATGCGGTTTTTTCAACAGCTTGAACTAAAAGTCAGAGGGGAATGGGATAAACTACTTATATTAAATTGCTATAAAAGCAGGTAGTAATTTTATCTTGTCCTTATTCATAGTGCAAGTTTTGAAGAGTGCATTTCGATTTTAACAGCTATTTTTTTCAAAGCTATATTGGAAGTAACAAAGGAGCATATTTGGCATATTTTGCTTTATGAGTTCAATAAAGACAACAACGCAACGGAAAGTACAAGAAATATTAATGCAGTATATGGGGATTGGACAATAAGCGTAAGGCAGTGTCAATGGTGGTTCCAGAAATTCCGAGCCATAAACTACAGCCTAGAAGACGAGTCTCATCCTGAATGATCTGTAGAACTCTACAAGGACCACCTGAAAACCCTGGTGGAACAAAATCTCATCGTAACTGTTGAGGAACTAGCAGAGAAGCTTGGATTTGGTCATTCAACCATTCATTGAGACCTGTGTGCTATCGGAAAAGTCAGAAAATTGGGTCAATGGGTTCCTCACGAACTTTCCGAGTCTAATTGCATGCAGAGACTGAATGTATGCTTTTCTTTGCTGTCACATCTCACCACTACTGCGCTATGTGTGTCTATATATATAAAACTGTAGTTGTGTGAGTGTCTGTCCCCTTCGATTTAGATTCCTAACTACTCCCACATTTTGCGGTGCAGTTTAACCAAATTCGGGTAGCTTATAGTCATGATTCATATCGAGCCCGTCTGAGTATTAGCGCGCGTCTACGATGAGTCTACGATTTTAAAAATAATTTAACATCATTTTTATTCCATTTTAATGCATAATTTTCGTGTGTCGATGCGGCGGAGTTGGCGTCCACGCTCACACCTGCACCTGTGGGGAAGGGGAGTGTAAGGAAACAACGTCGTAATGCGTTGTCAAGGAGACCAGCGTTCTTTTAGAACAACGACTTCATGGCTTGAAGACACCAAAACAGAAATGGCTAAGAAAGCGTCTACATGAGTCTACGATTTAAAAAAAAATTTACCATCGTTTTTTTTCCATTTTAATGCTTTTTTCGCTATTATATAAGGGAAGTAAACTCTCTAAAAATGTCTACGATGAGTCAACGATTTAAAAAAAAATTTACCATCATATTTTTTCCATTTTTAATGCATTTT
>NC_043010.1:20086574-20099074 GCF_006345805.1 Octopus sinensis
CATTTTCAATCTATTTGCTAACAGAGAACACCCTGTTACTTGTGGTACCTTTCCAACAAACGCAGCGATTGCAATGTTATTTAACCCTTTTTGTTACCATATTTCTGTTGAGATGCTTTGTGTTTCTGTCAATTAATCTTAAATATAACAAAGAATTTAGTAAAATAACTTAATTATCGTTAAGCTAGTGTTAAGAACATGAATTGTGAATAAGGTTTTTGGTGGGAGATTTTAGTTCAGAACTTTTGAAAACAAGACATTTGTACTTCAGAGCCAGAGGTGGTTTCAGCTGCAATGGTAATGAAAGGGTTAACACGGTGTGTCTTGCTCAGTGAAGAATATAACTTGGAGAGGAGAAATATCAAGAAAAAAGCGAAACAAAACATGTTTAACAAAGAATAAAAAGGAAATCAAATGTAATTTTGTAACATTTTATTTTTCAAATGATATTTCAAAAACTAATTGTTTCGTAATTTCAATAAATATTTACATCAGGTTCATTTTCACATCCATTTTTCCATGCTTGCATGGGTCAGACAGAATTTGTGGAAGCAGATTTTCTATGGCCGGATGCTCTTCCTGTCACTAGCCCTCACCTGTTTCCAAGCAAGGGCATATCTTTCTCATTTTGTCAACCACTGAACAGCCCAGAGAAAGTTATGCAGTGAATTGGAAACAACATTGTCTGAAAAAGTGTTTTCTTCCCAAAGATCACATTTGTCAACAAGACTGGACATACTTTCATGGTTGACTGCAAGCATGGAACATTGACAGCGATGCTAGAGTTTACAGTAGCAAACCCATGTGAAAATGGGATAAAATACAAACTTGGTCACATAAACACAGACACACACATATACACACACTGACACACATATATACACACACACACATGCACGCAACAAACTTTTCCAATTTAAATAAATACAAAATATTGAAAGATACATTGTTGTCATTTCGTTCAAAAACAAATGTCAACATGTGCTAAAAGTTCTGCCTGTTTGTCACTGCCAAACACCATGTTACAACTAGGACAAATAAAGTTTTGTTTTGCATTGGATATACTGTCTGTCTCGAATTTATCAGCACGTTTTCTTACAGGTTCAAGGCTGTCTTTTTGGTAAGCGTGATTCACATAGTGACTTTCTGATATTCCTCGTGGTACAGCTTCCTGAAAACATGAAAAACAAAATAATATGAAGGGAAGGATTTTTACATGGATAAGTGTATACAGAATTTGGAATTTCATTTTCCAAAGTAGATTTAATTAATTAATGAAGAAAGATTTAATTAAGTAATGAAGAAATTGTAGAATTATTTAAGTAATGAAATTGTAGATTTAATTAAGTAATGAAGAAATTAGAGATTTGGTTAAAAAAAAAACCCCAGCACAAATACATCATGACTAACACTACCTTGATATTGGTTTCAAATTGTGGCACAAGGCCAGCAATTTTGAGGAAGCAAGTAAGTTGTCTACGTTGTCCTCAGTGCGTAACTGGTACTTATTTAATCCCCCACCCCCAGGATGAAAGGCAAAGTTGAACTCAGAATGTAAAGACAGATGAAATGACGCAAAGCATCTTGCTCAGCATGCTTCTGCCAGCTCCCTGCCTTAAATGTCACCTCAATATTAGCAACTGATTCGGTAAATTGTCTTTGCAAAAACATTGTTAAAAATGACAAAGCATTTATTTTGAAACAAATCAAATTGAATGTGAGATGCTCTGTAGTCTAAACTACAACAACTACCACACTGCTGTTGTCAATACTGTAAAATCCACAGCTATAGAAGCCTTAATAAATATCTGAGGTAAAATGGTTTTTAAATATCATAGTTTCTTGGTCAATCAACATCAATCTTTAGGCTGTATATTCACATTATTTGTATATAGAGTATGTTTTGATTGATCTGGTCAGCATTATTTCAATAGTTAAGTGACTAAAGATTAAAGATAAGTTGGAATCTTGTCGCAGTCATTTTGTAGTACTTTTGGATAAGACAACAATTCCAAGAAAGATCTTTATTCTTTCACTTGTTTCGGGATTTTTCACTGTGGCCATGCTGGGGCACTGCCTTGAAGAATTTTAGTTTAACAAATCAACCCCAATTACTTCTTTTTATTTAAGTGTGGCATGTATTCTATTGGTCTCCTTTACTAAACTGCTAAGTTACGGAAACACGAACACAGCAACACTGGTTACCAAGAGGTGATAGGGGACAAACAGACATATCTGATGGGCTTCTCTCAGTCACTGTCTACCAAATCCACTCACAAGGCTTTGGTCAGCCAGAGGCTATAGAAGGAGACACTTACTCTGGGTGCCATGCAGTGGGACTGAACTTGGAACCATGTGGTTGGGAATCAAGTTTCTTTACCACACGGCCATGCTTGCACCTATATAGCTAAACGGAAAACTTGCAACAAACGTAAGAGTCTGCATGCCTCAGATAAATCTTATTAATGTTAATGTTGAAGGATGTAAAATAAAGTGGGGGGAGAAAACAAGTAACACTCACCTTTTGCTCAAAATATCTGGTATTTTTTGGTGTGTAATATGATTTTGAGGGCATCGGTTCATGAGGGGGATCTTGTAAATGTTTTAACTGGAAAACAAAATATATATATATTAGAAATATTAAATTTTTAAATATCTCAGAGAGATATGAGTGGTGGTGGAACGATAGAGCGGTTGTACACTGTCAACTTAATGTGACAGTCCCATAAAGGGAATCACACCACCGCTATTTAGCCCTAGGAAGCATCGACGCTTCCTGTCAGCTTTGACACATTTCCTGTGTCCTTATATTTGCGAAGGGGAGACAAGCACCCCCAACAGCTAGGCCAGCATCTAGAGACATGCATGTTTCTGAGTCTTTGCTCATCATCAGTCTGGAGTAGCTTGGCCTGCTAGCTGAAGATGCCTGTAAAGCCTTTGCAAATATATATATTTTCAGTGAAGTTTATTCACTGATCACCAAAATTAGAAATATTAAATTTCTAAATATCTCAGAGAGATATGAGCACAAAGACAACAGGCACACAAGTATTATAATATACATTTTTGATGCTATGCATAAATGGAGGAAGTATGAAAATAACAATCATACACTCACGCACACACATCCATTCCTGTCAATTCACATCAGTATACATATACTTTTGCTCATTCATTTTTACATCATTTTTTTTGTGCTAGCATGGGTTAGGAGCATATTATTGAGACACTGTTTTTACAGCAAGATGCCCTCACTATTAGTAACTGTTCCCTGTTCTTCAGATGAAGGACCTCTTCTTACCAACACCTTTCAAGGTACAAAGCCAGCAAAGGATTTATCAACAGGGGACATAACAACGTCATGAGTGCTTGTAGCTTGTCATATTCAAACCGGTGTAAATATAAACAAATCACACACACACACACACACACAATGGGCTTCTTTCGGTTTCCATCTACAAAATCCACTCACAAGGCTTTGGTCAGCCTGGAGATATTGTAGAAGACATTTGCTCAATGTGCCATGCAGTGGGATAGAGCCTGGAACCATACCACTGGAAAGTGAACACAACCGTACTATAACAAATTTAAAACCAAATTTGACACTCAGAGACAGACAAATCTTTTACCTTTAAAATTTCAGATTCTAAATCACTGATTCGTGATTGTGCTTTCTCGCGGTCCTTTCTTTCATTTTCAAAATCTTCAGCATAGATTTTCACCTGAGTTTTTAGTGCAAGCAGTTCTTCCTCATTCTTTTTCATGTCATCATAACTCTGCAGAGAGAAAGAAGGCATTATTATTATTATTATCATCATTATTATATGACATGAATGAGAAAAAACTAAGAGACTGCACCATTTTACAGTAAGGGTTGCAATTGAAACATGTCGGCTTTGCTACTTTGGAGTAATCCTTATAATTAATATTGTCAATATTTATACTCCAGGAAACGTATATGGTTGAGGAAATATATTCAGAATTATCTAATGGAATATTCCTCTAATTTCTCATCTTATCAGAACTGTAAGGGCACCATTTGAGCGTGATCATTACCAACGTCGCCTTACTGGCACCTGTGCCAGTGGCATATGTAAAAGGATTCGAGCAAGGTCATTGCCAGTATCGCCTGACTGGCTCCATGCCGGTGGTATGTAAAAAGCACCCACTACACTCTTGGAGTGGTTGGTGTTAGGAAGGGCATCCAGCTGTAGAAACTCCGCCAGATCAAGATTGGAGTCTGGTGCGGCCGTCTGGTTCGCCAGCCCTCAGTCAAATCGTCCAATCCATGCTAGCATGGAAAGCGGACATTAAACGATGATGATGATGTTGACTGTTAAATAACATAATTTGAATACCTAACTGGTAATCGTTGTGGGGTAATCCCTTACTTTTGTCTAGCTAGTATGCATGCATGTGTAAATAAATAAATACAGCTTCTCACATAAGCACAAAGTGAATGTTGTTGTTTAGCCCCAGGTCAGCCAAGATTGGGCAGATCCCTGATCAAAGATGTTCCAGAATATATTAGCTTTCCTACCATTTGGTCCTTTAGCATTTAAACCAGCTGCAACCATCCCAAATACTCTTTGTTCCAACCAACCAGCTCTAGCCTCTCACACCTACCCTACAATGTCATTCTAGATATAAACAATCACATCATCGAAATCTCGAAACTATGAGATGATGCATGATTAATTCAAGTAGGAATAAATAAGCCTTACATTTGACAGAATAATCTAAATGCTAAAGGATTAAAGACAGTAGCATGTGAGAGTTAAGACAGATTTGCTAATTCTTGCAGAAGCTTACTCACTTAACGGCAACGTTTGTTTGAAGAGGTGGATATCCTATCATCTAAAGCTGTAAAACAGGACTGATTGTGCTTGGTCAGACAGAAAGGTGATCAATGAAATTAAGAGTCCTAGAGTCCTGGATTAACATAGCTCAGGTGATGATGTCATGTAAAATGGCTGCAGCAGCCAGCTGACAATGTTACCTGAAGGTTATAGGTTACAGCATCTCTAAGCCATGTGTCTTCACTGTGTATACAGACAGACAACTAGATAGATGGTATGGACATATGAATGAAATGAGAAGCAGTTGAGAGAAAGAGCATAGTTGACAGCAAAGACTAACTCTTTAGTATGTAGTAAAACATGGTTTGAGGTGATGGAGAGCAGCATCGATGCTGCTTCATACCACTAGAGCAAGTGATGTTATCACAAGGTACTGAAATCTTTGGAATCCCCAGCTGACCCATGATAGAGGGAATGTCTGGTAGTGCAAGCTGATTTTGGAAGAGGAGCTAATCAACACCATATTAACAAAAATCTATCTATATATATATATATATATATATATATGAGAATTTTTTGTGTAATGAGATAAAAAACCAAGGCTGTGTAGATATTAGAACATTTATAGATAGAAGGTCTTACAGCTGTTTCCAGGATATTTATTAATAATATCCCTTCATCGGAGACGGTGTGAGAGGATGGTTAAGTAATAATTAATTTAGATAGGATACAAAATAGAGAGTGAGGTGGAGGAAAGAAAACAGATGTGAGATATGTAGGGATATTGAATTTGTAGATCCCTTTTTTTAGGCAGAATGGTATATATGTAAGATTCCAATACCTTATGAGAAAAATCCAACGGTACACAACAAATAAACAGAGAAACAATCTGCAAACGAAGCTACAATTGATGCAGGATTTAAAGTTAAACTAGATGAATTTCATGAAGATGCACTTCTATCATGGCCTTAGATATGCTGACTAAATATTTGTAATAATCAAGAATTACCTGTATTGTTCTACTCGAAGGATTACAATGATCTTTTTTCGTGACATTCAACTGAGAGATTAATTTCCGATAAAAAGCTTCTCTTTGATTATTATAGACCCGCCATTTTTTGTTTGCTTGCTGGACTTCTGATATTTTGCTTCGTAGTCTTTTATTTTCTTCTATCACACTGAACTGTGAAAAGAGATTTATATAAATAAATAAATTAAAGTAAATTAATGACGTAACAATATAGAGCACTAATAGTAATTAACAGACACAAATAATTTAGTAATTCTTTAAAAATATTCAAACAGAAGCCTGCCATGACTCAGGGGATATTTCACCTCTTCAAGCTTTTCCTTAAAGATACAAAAGCAGAGGATCTAATGGAACAATATTTCCAACATGGAACTATAATCCAAATGAAATACCAGTTGTTCTACAAAATTTAACCAAGAATCACCGTCCTCATGGCTGCAGTCTCCTTTAGAAGTTTTAAATCTGGACCTAATTGAAGCCATACTGCTACCCCAACTCAAAATGCAAAAGTGAACTTTTATTGGGTCAACCACAAGATACACAATCCACAAACAGAGAAAGGATGAAGTTGTCAGAATTTTGCATCCAATTATGGTTGTTGCAGTTATGATCAAGTCACTGTTTGTTCTCAACAATCCAGTCTACAAATGAAAGGCAGCAGTGTTGCAGAATCAACAAGAATCTCGAGAAATCTCTGTCAATCTCATTAATTCAAAACAATGTAAATGCATAACATTTAACAGAGTGATCTAATGACATTTAATTGAGTGATCGGAAGAATAAAGGGTTAAACACAGCATAAACCACTTACATCGTTTGACATTGGAGGAAAATTAAATTTTTCATAAGTCATTAATTTCTGAGTCATTTGATGACATTGCTGTGCAAATTCTTGGACATCATGGTGTAAATTCATTATTTCTATTTTGTGAAAGTTGTTTGTGGGTGCATTGGAGTGTAACCGAATCTCTAAATCTGTGACCATGTTTTTGTAATATTCATTTTCCTGCAAAGAAATTAAGAAAAAAAAAACAAAACTATTTTATCACATTAATGGAAATTGTAGTTGCGGCTGATGCTAGTACCACCTGACTGATACACAATAAGCATCATTCATGCGTGGGTTGTTGTCAGTGCCACCCAACTGGCTCCCTATGCTGGTAGCACATAAAAAGCACCATCTGAACGTGGCTGATGCTAGTCCTGCTTGACTGGCTCCCATGCTGGTGGCATGTAAAAAGCACCCATACACTCTCGGAGTGGTTGGCATTAGGAAGGGCATCCAGTAGTAGAAACCTTGCCAGACCTTACTGGAGCCTAGTGTAGTCTTCTGGCTTGCCAGTCCTGGTGAAACCGTCCAACCCATGCCAGCATGGAAAACGGACGTTGAAAGGTGATAATGATGATTAACTCAGATAGGAATGGAATATATACATAGAATAAGCACCAGGCTTAAACCAAAAAGTACTGGCGTTGATTTGTTCGACTCAGAATTCTTTGATAAGGCCACAGTCTATTGAGTGAAACAAGATAAAAACAGAGATAAAATCAACTTACCTTGATGAGTCTTTCAATAAATTCTCTGTTTTCTACTGATGCCTTGATGCTGTCTGCTAGTCTGACCTTTTCAAATAAATTTTTAAGATTCTGACAAGCATTTGTGTCTTGTTTAATTTCTTCTTCACATAATTGTACATCATCATCCAAATTGTTGGTCCGCAATCTACATTTTAAATTACAAACCATCGTTTGAAGATCATCGATTATTCTATCTTTTTGTTCAGACTCCCATTTAAGTTCTTGTATGTTCTGTGTAAGAAAGTGATTATCACTTTTTTGTTTGTCCAAATCGGAAGTGTCTGAGGTTAGTTTGCATTTTTCTAGGGACTCCATTCGATATAAACTTGCAGAATACTTTTGTAAAACCATTAACTCAACACTGAAATTTTAAAAAGAAAACACAGAAAATTAAAATCATGAATAAAGAAAGTAAAGAGCATAAGATCAGTAACAATACAAAAGTGCTTCTATTAGCATGGCTTTCCCAACCACATGGTTCTGGGTTCAGTCCCATTGCGTGCATAGTACCTTGGACTGTTCAAAAGCCTTAGAAGTAGATTTGATAGATGGAAACTGAATCAAGCTGGTCACATGTATGTATGTGTGCGTGTGTGTGTGTGTGTGCCACTGTCCTCCACCACCACTCAACAATTGGCATTGGTGTGTTTCTGTTCCTGTAACTTAGCAGTTTGGCAAAAGAGACTGCTAGAATAAGTACCAGGCTTCAAAAAAATAATAAATGCAGGGGTTGATTTATGCAAATAGAAACTCTTCAGAGTGGCGCCCCCTAAAACTAAAAGACACACACATGGAATTTCATCTGTTGAATTTCACTCAATGAATTGGTGAATCTAAAACTATCACAGAAGGCACTTTCTGCCAAGTATGAAGATCGCTAGGCAGGAAAGCAAAATTTTGAATGTAGGGAAACAGACATTACTCAACTAAGAACTTTGTTAAAATTTATTGGGTTTAAAATGGTTACAAAAGGCTGTGTCTATGTCGTTATGGCTAAAACTCTTTGGCCAAATCTTTCAGCCTTTGTCAATTCTATATAAGGCTCCTGAAACAAGCCCCTATAGCAGGCACAAACAATTTACAGTACTGGGGTCAATATTCAGCCCTTTATGATGCTTTGTATAGCATAAGAAGTAACACGATTATGTAAAATAATTTTTGTTTATTTTTAACAAGTTTTAGGACAGACTAAGTCTCATTTATTCCCTTCCTCTCGATCAATTTTATTTTTTTATTTACTAAGTGGAATATGTTTGTTAAATCAGTATGCAAGCAAAATAGCCGCGAGGCAAAATGTTTACGGACTCTTTTTTTCGGCTCTTTAGATTCTGAGTTCAAATGTCACCGAAGTCAGTTTTGCCTTCCGTCCTTTCGAGGTCGCTGGTATTAACCAACACCATCCCTGCAAAACTGGTGGCTTTGTACTTAAATCAGAAACAATTTTAGGTTAATATAAAGCGTTACGCCTATCAGAAAATCAAAAAAAATGTGTGTAATAGGTGTAAAACAACTTCCTATGAACGAATATGAAAAAAAAAATGCCCGCACGCGAAAGGGGAGTGGGGGAGAGGCTCGGAAAATTCACATCGGGAAGTTCCGAAAGCGTCTGAGGGGCTGATCCGGGCACCAAAACAAAAAAAAAATAGTGTAATATGTGTAAAACAACTTGCTCTAAACGAATATGACAAAAAAAATGCGCACTCGCGAAAGAGGGGTGGGGGAGAGGCCTCGGAAAATTTATATCGGGAATTTCCGAAAGCGTCTGAACCGGGCACAAAAACAAAAACAGCGTAATAGGTGTAAAATGCCTTATCAAATGTCCTTAAGGACAACTGTCCTTATGGGCCTGGACTTGAATAGAACTTGGTACCAATAATCGTCTTGTAAACAACTGTTCTTATAAACAACTGTTCTTGTAAACAACTGTTCTTGTAAACAACTGTTCTTAGACAAAAGACCTTTCATTGACCAGTGTTTACTCAGCCCATCTTCTGGTGTGGAGGATTTCCCGCTCCTTGGTACAGAACAAGTTCTTATTCATTTCAGTCGTAGATACACAAGCGTTAAGTTGTATGATAGAGAATGGCACTTGTAAACAACCGATATATACGCCAAGGGTCGGTAGTATATAGCGATTCTTGGGCTGCGTATAACTCTCTTGGAAATCTCGGGTATACCCACTTCCGCATCAACCACAGTGAAAACTTTGTTGATCCGACAAACGCGTCGGTGCACACACAGACGATAGAGAGATTGTGGGGGTCAGTTAAGAGATCGGTTGTTCGCCCAGGCATTCGTGCCTGTTACTTAAAACAATACCTCCCATCTCATTTCTTTATCAACACTGTCGATGGACCACATTATCATTTTCGTAACATAATTTCTGTAGTATTTCAAGAAGTTTCTGACACGTATTTTGATTCACATGGCGGAGATCCAACATTTCTTCACTTTTTCCAGAATTTCTTCTCTTTATTTTTTTTTTTTTTGCGAAATATGTACAAAAATACGAAGTTTATGATTCATGTGTGAGTGTGTGTTCTTGATACTCGTTTAGAACAAGTAGTTTTACACCAATTACACTATTTTTTCTTAGTTTAAAGGCCGTGGACTGAAGATAAAGATCTTGAGAGTCGACAGATATTTCCGCCAGTTCGAAAGGAAATTGGTCTGGCCTGACCTATTTTCCCACTTTTGCGCGTGTAACCCCCCCCCCTCACTGCAACACGCCCATCCACGCAGTGGTCACGTTAAATTCAGAGTTGTCTTCCTTGCCAATAACCCGGAAGGCGGGCGTCAAAAAAAAAAAAAAACTCCAAGTTCTACATTATAAAATCTTGCCGCGTCATGGTTATGTTTACTGGCACAAGATTAACAAAGAGGATCTATATCTATATATATATATATATATATATATATGGTACTACTTGAGAACAGTAGTCCCGGTGCGCGCACTCGCGCTAGCTAGTCAGGACTAGTCGATCCTACGACTACCTAGCAAAGTAAATAAAACACAGGTACTTGTCTATTGTCGTGGTCCCGGTTTCGCACACGCGAATTCTCGCGCGCGCGCGCCAGACGTAGGTACTCGATACTCGAGATCCTACGAGGTGACATGCGCAGTGCAGAATTCGCGCATGCGCGTTAACCCCCCCCCAAAAAAAAGGTGTTGGATTTCACTAAAAATATATATGTGTGTGTGTGTGTGTATATAACATTTTCAATTTTACACAAAAAAATTACATAGTCGCTTTCCTCGCGGATTTACAGATAAATGAATTAATTACTATTTTACAGAATAAAATTAATGAATTAATTATATAAATTAAATAATTCTTGAAAATCAATTAATATTAATAATATTTTTTGAACAAAGTAAATAATTTATAAAACTTGGTTAATAATTTTTTTTACACAAACGCGAACGTATATAATTTGTGAAACTTTTTTTTTTTTTACAGACGTATATAATTTGGTAAACTTAATGAATTAATTTCTTCTCATCATCATCATCGACAACAAAAATTGGGCGCGAAAATTTTTCTAAATATTAGCGGAATGAATTTTTTTGTAATTTTTTTGTGTAAAATTGAAAATGTTATATATACACACACACACATATTTTTAGTGAAATCCAACACCTTTTTTTTTTTGGGAGGGGGGGGGGGGTTTAACGCGCATGCGCGAATTCTGCACTGCGCATGTCACCTCGTAGGATCTCGAGTATCGAGTACCTACGTCTGGCGCGCGCGCGAATTCGCGCGTGCGAAACCGGGACCACGACAATAGACAAGTACCTAAAACACAAAATAAATCATTTTTGTACACAAAGTAAGGATCGACTAGTCGTGACTAGCTAGCGAGGATGCGTGACTACAAGACTGCGCGCACCGGGAACACTGTTCTTAAGTAGTACCATATATATATATACGCTTGTCGTAGCACAAGTTTCCGTCGATTTCCGTAAAAAACTTTTATATTTTTACATAAGTAATGAGAGCGAAAGAGACTAAGAGAAAGCGATTGTATGACGAGGGAAGTTCTTTTGAAGTTACCGTGCATGGCAAGCATTGATGTACATGTGTGTGTGTGTGTGTGTGTTTGATGGGGTGTGGGAGACAGACAGTATGTTGTGTAAGTGAAGTGCTTCTGTTAGTGTGTGTGAAGAGACAGAGAGAGTAATGTGTGAAAGAGAGAGATAACTGAAATTTTTTACTCGGTGTATGTGTATATGTATGTCTGCATGTATGTGTGTGTGTATGTATCTATGTATGTGTGTGTGTGTGTACGTATGTGTGTATGTATGTATGTATCTATGTATGTATGTATGGCCGATTCAGTGTTTACATTTTTTACGGAAATCGACGGAAACGTGTGCTACGACAAGCGAAACATCGCCATATATATATATATATATATATATATATATATATATATATAAATATACACACACACAAATACGTATACACATCATGCAAAAGGTGATCATATCCTACAGGGACAGATAGTGCGGGATTAAAATAAAGAAAACTAACGAAGTGGGGAATATACAAAAATAGACTTGGCTACACAAAGTAAACGAAACAAATATCTAAATTTTATAAGTAGGTTATTAAATATCATAAATTTCTGTTTTCATTTTTTTTAAAACAGAATCCTTAAGCTAGAAGAGGAAAAATTTTAGTATTATATATATATATTTCATCAGCAGTCTTTTTAAAAACATTTTTAGACCACAGTAATAAGTATTGTTTGCTGTAAATTACACAGCAATGATACCAAGAACAACGGCAAGTGCCACGTAAACAACAATAAATTAACGAATAATACCGAAATGGAACAAGAAAGCTTTTATAGCGTCGCTTGACGGTTTACTCGAGCAAAATAGTTCCAGTAATATATATCATATATTCAATAATAAAGTACTCCTCTTTCACTCTCTTTAATGACAATAAATCTAGTCAAAGTCCATTTTCACCTGCACACAATCTAATTGTAAACCGTGAACGGCTACGTGTTGCTTGCATGTGAAAAGACATTTTAAGTCTCAACAGAAAATAATATTTTTTTTTTTCAAAATAATACAATAGAAT
>NC_043010.1:20104074-20139074 GCF_006345805.1 Octopus sinensis
AGACTCCATCAGTTTGGTGATGCAGCAAGTAAGGCTGACTGGACAGTAGTTGACAGGTGATGTGCGGTCACCCTTTTTGTAAAGGGGAACGACACTGGCAATTTCCCACTTCTCTGAATTGGAAAAAGAATGAAAGCTGGTGCAAAATAAAGAATGTGACATATTTGAGAAGCAGATAAGTAACACCATCAAGACCAGGAGAGGAATAGTTGTGCTTGTTCTTGAGGAGGCGTCGCAGCATTGCGGGTGGGAATTTTACCGATGTTATAGGATTTGATGTCAGAGTTGGTGAAGAAGGTACATTTGGATTTTCAACAGTAAAAATGGCAGCATCGCCTTTGGGATCATCAGTGATCCGACCTGTATGGAGATTGTAAAAAGGACCAATAGGAGAGTGAGGTCTCTGCTTCGAACGTACATATTTCCAGAACACTTTACTGTCGGGGCTGGTTGCTATACGTTGTTCAAACTCAAGCACTGCTTTTTTTTGTCATTTGCTTGAGATAGTTGGACGATCTATAGCGTCTTCTATTCCCATCTGTTCTATGTTGTCTATATTCCTTGCCAAATTGCACCGTTTTCATTTTTAGAGCGTTTGCGCGCTACTGACGCATCACATGCGGCCCAGATTGCACTGATAATATTTTGAAATACAGTATTGATGTCTCCTGAATCGTAAAATTCAAACTAGTTTGGGTGTCGTAACTCCTTACAGTAACAATTCCAGTCTGCTTTGTTCCAGTCAATGCGAGTGGTTTGAAGGTGGTGGCAGTACTTCTTGTTTCTGCCTATAAGAGACAAATTGGCAATGATCATAGCATGATCGGAGTCACCTAGAGATTCCTTCATCGTAACATTGATAACAGTTTCAGGAGTGGTGGTGAAGAGCAGGTCCAACGTGTTATTACCTCTTGTGAGGGAGGTAACTACTTGGGACCAGTTTGCATCCAGCGCTACATCAACGAAATCGTCTGCACTTTGCGGCCAAAGAAAAGCTTCCCAATCAATTTAAGGGTAGTCGAAGTTACCAGCAACGAAAGCATTACCGGTTGTTTTCCTCGATGTAGCCCCGAGGATTAAAAAAGGCTGTGTGTCTTGATGGTAATTTGGTGGGCGATGGACAACTAGCAGTGTTGACATGCTTTATGCGTAATTCGCAAAAGAGTCCCGTTTGTTGTGATTGGTTCAAATCATCACAAGGAATTACTGAAAATTTTGACCGAATGTAGACACTAGCGTAGCTGGATGCTGGCGAAGGGGCAGTCTGCCCTAGGCGGCACCACTAAAGGGTCTGCAGTAAGGAATATGTTTTTTTGTTTTTTTTTTGGTGGGGCTGTAAACTGAAGGGCCGGCCAGGGTGGCACACACTTTAGCTGCGCCAGTGAATGTAGACCATCACGCCGCCTCCATCTATGCAAAAAAAACACCACCACAGAGTAGAAAGTGTTTCTGTGACTGTGATGAAATTGGATGTAGGAGTCAAAAAGATGTACCTGGATGCACAAACTTCGGGCATTGAAACGGGATTTGATCCCGCCATGATGACATATAGATATGTGTTTTGTTGTTCAGTGACAACACTGAGAATAGTTTTTGTACCGGTCTGTATAGGTGAAGTAATATTCTAGTCGATGATGGTGGACGGGTGTTCCTATTGTTTTTGGATATACGGCGTTGGATCGCCAGGCTTAGGGCGGCCCTTCATATTTTGCAGGTAATTTAATAAATAAGAGTTTCCTCCTTGGTTAGTCATTTGATCGGGTGATATATTGTGCATGTTTATGTTATTTGGTGTTGCGGTTTTCGCATAGTTTTTGCTGCACTTCCCTGTTGCTGTTTATTTCTTCATTCGTTTTGTGTCTTCCAGATGCTGGAAGTTGCATTCCAAGTTCGGGCATGTTTTCGAAATTGAGAATTCTGGCACAGATTAGGATGGAAGAAGGCTCACCTGTTACCTTTTGTACATCCATATTTAGGGTCAGGGCCATGGACACTGTATTGGGGACAATATTTGGGGTGAAGGTTGGAGCAGTCTTTTCCAGTTATACGGACTAGTGTCCTTTAAAAGTCTATGGCATAAGGAAAGATGAGAGATGTGCTGTTTTAAAATGCTGCTGGTCCTGTTCATTAAATCATCTCATAACGTACATTATTAAATGACATAATATATAATCGTGTATCAGCCGTAAGAGAGTTAATTGTCGATATATTTAGAAATAAAAGTGCGTGTGTATGAGTGAGTGGGTGTGGATTCAATATATTTGGTTAAGGGTATTTCTACAGATATTTCATAGAAAGTATAACCAGCACTGGTTTTGCTACGTTTTGTATCGAGTAAGAAGCACTGCTGACGTAGTAGAACGTGGTACTAGTTTATAAAACCATTTATTATACTTTATAGCATAGGTTCTCAAAGTGTGCGCTACCAAACCCACCCCCGGTGGGCATTGAAACGGTCCAGGTAGGTGCTGGTGCCTAAGGAGGCGGGAGAGAAAAAGGAGGCATTGGGAGGAAGGCAGGGGATTGGGGGACACTGTGGATTTAGATTATTATTATAGTATTGTATACAAATTATATAATATTATATTCTTTTCTGCTCTAGGCACAAGGCCCGGAATTTTTAGGGAGTGGGGGAGCCATTCGATTAGATCGGCCCCAGTACGCAAATGGTACTTAATTTATCGACCCCGAAAGGATGAAAGGCAAAGTCGACCTCGGTGGAATTTGAACCCAGAACGTAAAGACAGACGAAGTACTTATTTCTTTACTACCCACAAGGGGCTAAACACAGAGACGACAAACAAGGACAGACAAAGGGATATCGACCCCAGTGCGTAACTGGTACTTAATTTATCGATCCCGAAAGGATGAAAAGCAAAGTCGACCTCGGCGGAATTTGAACTCGGAACGTAGCGGCAGACGAAATACCGCTTAGCATTTCGCCCGGCGAGCTAATGTTTCTGCCAGCTCGCAGCCTTTATATAATGTTATATTAAATATCAAATGATTCATAGTATATGTAAATTAGTAAAATATAAAATATTTATTTATGCATAAAAATAGAGGTGGGGGCCATGAAGGGGGCCCAAAATATTTGAGAACCTCTACTTTATAGTATATTAAATTTGCATAGCGAAGTACCACGTACCTCCAAACCTTCAGTGTATATAATATAATTATGGAGAAATTAGCTGTGCATTTGATACAAATCAAAAGAAATTAATAGCGTACACTTGAAATTTCCTTGAGTTTATAAATTTCCGCTGAGTGATCTACAGGGTGTTCAAAAAAGTATCTCCACAGTGGATTCAGCCTAGGAAGTGCTCACACGGCAGTAAAAAAAAGAATATAAATAATATGTATTGAAAATGAAGGACGACACTTTCAAGTTTTTTTAAAGGCTTGTAGCATCTAATATATTATTTCGTACTCTAATACCATCTTATAAATATTTATTTTGCTATAAAATACTTACTGCAAAGAGACTTTTTGAACACCCTGTATATCTTCCGATGATTAGAGGAGACCGGGGTTGGTTGACTACATGTTTTACATTTTCACTGACAGAGCAATCCTATTTAATGTATTCTACTGCATCTTGTATTACACGCATAAATCAACCACAGCAGAAGACTTACGAAGCTAGAGATCTCATCTGCTTATTGTCTGGATTTATATTTTATGCATTTTCTAAGACCACTTAAATATGTCAACTTGCCCCGGTACCGGGGCAAGTTGACACATATAATGGGGTATGTTGACACATGAATACATTTTCTTGGAACATACATGTTACTGGACAGAAACATACGATATAAGCTAGTTGGTTTGATCAAGGGCCTTCATTACGGTTTCGTTACATATGTAGGAAAACGACCGTACGTAAGGAGTTGGTGACAGAAATGTCTCCTTTTAAACGCCGCACGGTCGACCCACGAAAGAAGGAGCCAAATACATGATATAAATGGATAAATGCCAAAAGGAATAATGAGAACGACAACCGTTCTACTGTTTGAAAGAGAAGACTTTATTTACAGATGTGTACAACAAGATAAAGTATGGGTGCTTGCAAAGTGGAGTGTCTGTGTGCATGCGACAAGTGTTTGTGTCTGTGTGTTCATATGTGTACGACAGAAGTACAAACAAGGTGTATGCGTATGTGAGACAGAATACAATACAGAGCATAGAATGAGTCTCTCAGAGTATTTCAGACAAGATGGAGTTAATTTACCAGTTCGTATTAAGGTACACAATAGTAATAGTTCTGTAACAGGATGTTGGGGTCACAAGGCAGGATGTCGGTTGAACACATGTCGTGTAGCGGTTGGGGCTTCAATGCTGTGCCAGGTCTCTTGATACAGGAATTCTTGCAGGTAGTGCTGTGCTGTTAACCTTGGTGAAAATCACAACAGCGAGAAAGCTAAACCTGAGCGAGTGCTGTGTACGTATTGGTATTGCTGGAGATGAAGGCGACGGAGATGGAGAGCGTCCTGCGTTGCTGGTGTATGTTAGCGTCGTCGCGGGAACTGGCTGTCTGGTTGTAGTGTGGTCAATGGTTGAGTCGCTTTGTGGTCAGAGGTTAGTCCTGAGAAGGACTAGAACCAAAGACGAGAAATAGTGATTTGCTGGTGCCTTTTATAACCTGAGGTGGGCTCCAGTGAAACCCCAAAAAGACTGTGTCATGGGACCTTATCCGAAGGCCGTGATTGGTTGGCTTACACGCTGGCGCAAAATAAGTTAAGAGAGAAACTGCGCCACTGTCAATCAATCAGAGCAGTGGACACAACAGGGTCAAAATAGCCGAAGATGGTTGTTATCTAATACGAGATCGTTTCTAATATATCTCTCAAACAGTGAGGATATCATCTACGCTACAAATCATCATCAGAGTCACGATTTGGGCATGTGAATATTGTCAGACCTGGTGTGCATGCCTCGTGAGCCCAACCTTTACAATCAGAGCATTGAAGCCACACTTCCTTTCCTTTGCTGTTGGAAAAAGGCTCGCAGCACACTAAGCAATAGCACTCTTCCTCATCAGAAGTATCACTTTCTTGAATTTGAAATTTTTTCTTGACAGTTGGACCTTTTCCCTTCGTTGACCTGCCCTTACTGAGTCCCTCTCCTGTCGTTCCTTTATCAATGTTTGTCTTCTTTTTTACTTTTACTTTTTGTCTTTTCTTCTATGATTTTCTTTTAACCGGCGTGTCGGTGAAGATTTCAGAACAACGTTTCTTTCTTCCTCTGGTTGATTCTTTCCTAGGGCCTGATTTGGGTAGTGGACGGATTTGAAATGGTGAAAGAAAAGACCTGGCGGCTATGTTGCTTGAAGGCCCAGGTGTTGCAGGTGCTAAAGGCCCAGGTGCGGAAAATGCAGGATCCCGCAGGTCAGTGACATAGCTTGGTGCAAAGTCGCTGTCTGTGAAAATGTTGCGATTAAAAGGGCGTATTCCTGTTGAAGAAAAGCCACTAAGAATGTTCGTCGGAGTTGCAGTCAATGGCCATGCAGTTTTGACAATACACGGAATGTCATAAATGGCCATGGTCTGGCCAGGATGGTTGATATGCCAGTCATCAATGGCAGTGTTTGTGTACTTCTTCAGTGGTTCATAGACCGCATTGTCCAACGGCTGTAACCTGTGTGTGCAGTGAGGTGGGAAAGAAAGCATGGTGATGCCATTGTCTGATGCATAAGTCAGCCCCTCGATACTAAGGTGGGAATCGTGATTGTCCAGCAAGAGAAGGCACGGTGACTGCTTTGAACATTTCACATTCCTCATAAAGTGTTGAAGGAATTTCACAAACTGCTCCTCAAACATCCAACCAGATGGATTAGCACCTCCATCGCTGCCTGACGGTCCATTGTTCAGGAAAAACAAAAAACGGTGGTATGCTGTTTCCAGCGGCATTTACACAGCATGCCAATGTGACCAGAGTTCCCCTCTCTGCACTTGTCATTTTTCTCACTTGCTTTATTCCTTTTCTGGAAATAATTCTATCGAGGCGCTGCACAGTTGTTATACCAGTTTCATCCATGTTGTAGATATTGAATGGATCAAATTTATACCGAAGCATCACCTCAGCAAGTTGGTAGAAAAACATAGCAACATTTGTCTTGTTTGAAACTTGTTGCTCGTGCCAAGCTTGTTGCCTGTGGACTTCTTGTGGATAAATTCTTGTGTCGTTGAAGATATCCAGAGAACCAGTCTTCACCTGCCATTTCTGTCTCATGCGAGGTTGGAGGGATATTACATCCATCTGCCTTTGCCATCTGAGAAGCCAATTTCCGCACATCCTTTGGAGCAAGCCCATAGTAAATTTCTGCGGCAGCCAAAACAAAAGCCTCTAACTGATTCTCGAACTCGTCGGCGAGAATTTGCCGTGGCTTTTTATATCCACTAAGACTGTGATCGTTGTTGTTTGCTTCAGCGGCCTTGGTGCAGTAGCGAGACAGATTTTAAAGGGATGCCAAATGTCCTCGAAGCTTGCCGCAAGGAGATGGTACGAGCTCGGACCTGTTGAATACCCTGTTGGATTACATCCTGTGGAAGGGTTGCCTTCTCGCTTTTGCGTTTGTAGTGTCGCACCATGACAATTGTAGATCTAGGTCTGTAAAGAGAGAGCGGGGGAGAAAAAAAGCAATTTAGCTCATTGCATAATCCAACAGTGAAAGCAAAACGAAGCTCTGAGTGTTCACCTACTTTTTAGTTTCAAGCATGCCTGGTCACGGCATAACTTCATGCTTATATATCAGTGGTACAGGTTACAAAGCTGAGGCCGCAGACAAACTGCTGACTAAGTAGATAGTGGTATGACGATAGAATAGGTTGGTATAGATAAAGAGAGCTGATCTAAAACTATAGCAAACAATACATAAATTATTCAATGAATTGATCCAATGTACCAGACATGAATCAAATAGCAAACACTCTTAGTTAAAATGGGACAGATACAGTCTGTGAATCAATGTAAGCAACACCTACAACAACTTTATCAAAGGCCAGGTCAAGTTGTCACACTGTGTCAACGCGCCCCTGTTTACATGTGTCAACTTGCCCCGACCCCCATTTCCCTCGTAAATGTAAGCACTGAGAGAAAACCACTAGGGTTTCGCAAGAATCCATTTGTATAGGGTCGTGAGAGATATTTTACTAACTCCTTAAGGTTTAATACACATAATGCAGTTTTAAACAATATCCAAAATAACTAATTATCAAAAATGTCGAAAATAACTTACCAAGTGGAAATTTCCAATGTTGTCAGCGTGTAGCAGACAAACTCTCACAACGACGACGAAATCAAATGAGGGGCGAAGCTTATACTAACAGCACTACTATGATCTCATTAAATCGTCCGAAAGTAGTTTCGCATTTTCTCTAGAGTAAATGTGTCAACGTGCCCCTGTAGTCAACTTGCCCCGGTCTACCCTATAAAATGATTATAAAATCGTAGAAATTTCGAAGGTTTTGAGACTGGAAATAAAGGAAATTTCAGCTAGTACTGAGTTGAGAGCTGTTTCTTTATAAAAATCACACCTTGGTCTCACAGATTTATTATTCTTGGATCAGTTCAATCTCAGTGACATATTTTTTAATTAATATATATTTTTTTAACAGTTTGAAACTTCGGATACTGGTTGAATGTGTCGCGTAGAACACGTTTTACTTTTAGCGTTATTGACAAAATTTTGTATCTTAGAAGTTATTTCGTGTTAAAGTTGTAGTATTTGGATAATTTTAACCAATCAATGACGTGTATTCAGCTGAAGAAAGTTACTGATGTTTGCGAAAGTAATGGAAGAGCAACAACTGTTTAGTTTTAAAAAACTTAATTAAAAAGTCTGTGACTGAGATTGAACCGAATCTTATTCTTAAACAATAATGTTTTTGATAGTGAATTCGAGGTTTCGCCCAGCTGCGCGCGCGCACACACACACACACAAACACACACACACACACACACACACACACACACACACACACACAAAGGCGTTCCTAAAGAACGAAGTTGAAAAAGATCTGGCGCGCTAAAATCTCTGAATTCTTCAGATGTTTATGTTTTAACCATCTTAGATTACGATACAGATAAAAATTATTATTTTGGCAGGGCTGCTACCGACTCTTTATGTAATTTCCCATTTTAAAAATATCTTATTTTATTTTATTTCATCTTATTTTATTTTTAAAATTTTGTTTCTCCGAATTTCAAAGTCATATCAGGCATATCATAAAGGATCTTAATCTCAGATGTTAAAAACACAGACATTTGAGGAATTTCCAACTAAATCATTTTCAACTCTTTTTTTTAAGAACACTAGCCAACCATCAATACATACATGCATATATACATACATACATACATACATACATACATACATACATACATACATACATACATACATACATACATACATACAAGAAGGATAAATGGCATTAAGGAAAAGCTGATGAAATATACTGTTCTGCTCACATTTAATTATAGAAGCAGAACATTGCAGTTAGAGAGACGATGGGTGGTGGGGATGTTTCCGTAAAGAAATTAGGTGGGCCCAATTGTGCATATATATATATATATATATATATATATATATATATTATATATATATATATATATATATATATATATATATATATATATATATATATATAACTTATAAACAAGATCAAAAGAAAAATTATTTCCTTGCCAATATGCTGATAACAGACTTTTAAATCGTCAATTTCCACATATCATTATACACTCACTATAAATACACGTCGTGCTGAAATCGGGGAAGCTAGTCAACAGAATTAAAAAAAAAAAAGTTCGTTATTTTTATATTGAATCAATTTCGGAATTAATCCAATGGATTTTTTCCTCTTCAGTAAAAAATACAAGAAATAAATGAAATACTTACACGCACCCATGGAAAAAAGCAGAAGCAAAAGTCATGCGTACACATAAGTACCCCAGTTATATCTAAATATAAAATCTTTTAACTAGCCTCAGCACACGTGTGAACTATTCCAAACCACAGCTTATAGTGGTTACCAGTCCCTAAGTGAATGGTAATAAATCTACTATTAATATAGGATGAATTTTTTTTTTCGGAAAAAAAATTTCATCAAAAATTGGCAGCATATTGGCATGGAAATAATTTTCTTTTGCCCTTGTTTATAAGTTGTTTATAATTTAACATTTATATGCTGCCACTTTTTGATGATTTTTTTTTTCTGAAAAAAAAAATATATATATATATATATAAAAGTGTATATTTTATTTTTATTACAGTGAGACATAAGATACTATAAAAAAAATTGAGGAAGCAGTAAAAAAACTCAAAATTCGTGTATTGCTGTTTTATCTAAGAAAAAAGTTATAAAATGCAAAAAAAAAAAAAAAAATTAGAATGGTGAGACTGATGCTTTTTTTAAAATCAGTTTTGCCATTGTGGTGTTTGTGGTGTTACGGGCTGTGATGAGCTATGTGGTGTTGGTGGAGAGGATTGCAGATGAGATAGACGGAAGTGAAGACCGCAGGGGCCGGTGGAACATCCATGGGGCATGCGTGCGCAGGAAGCACGTGGGGGGAGGTCGAGGAGAGACGGCAGTGTGCAAGGACGTATTTATTTCTTGACAGTGATTGCTCATCCCACTGAGGTCAACAGGTAAGGTCTCTGTATTTCTTTCTCTCGTTTGCTTCTTTTTCTGTTGTCTTTTTCTTCCATCACACTACAAACTATTTCGGCCTATAACAAAAAAAAAAAAAGAACCGAATGATAAGTGTAGTCCGTATTTCGAACGATGTGGTCAAACCGTTTTGCGGTGGCATGGATGTAGTCGCTTGATTGAAGAAGATGAAGTTGGTTGCAAAGCTCCCGGCATAAACGACTTAGCGAGTTTTATACCGCTGTACCTAGATGGTTCAGCGTTGTACCTAGAAATGGAAGAGAGGGACCAACTTAGCGCGGAGAAAATAGAAATCCGTTTGATGGAGGCCTTTGCAGAGGGAATGTTTGAAGTGTACGCTCGCCTGGGGAAAGCAAAGTGGACTGGCGAACAGGTCGACGTATTTGCGAACGAGCTCAGAAGATTGGCTAAACTGGCGGGATATGAAGGAGAATCACTGAACCGAACGGTTAAGTTAGTGCTTGTGGCTGGCTTTCCTGGCCACATGTCGGTCGAGTTGCAAAAGCTGCCGAACATTAACTCGATGGCAATGGCAGACATTGTATCTCGGGCTCGCGTGCTAGTTTCGTATTGCAGGACGACGCAGGTAGCAGCGACTGCAACCACGAAAAGTGGCCGAACAAGGAGTAGCGGAGAGGGGTCAAACAAGGAACGCGTGTGACCATTCAAAGGACAGTGTTTCCGGAGTCAGGGCCCGCACATGGTACAAGATTGCAAGTCACCCAAGCCTGTGGTCATTTGCTACCGGTGTCGAAAAACGAGACATATAGCCAGCGAATGTCCACTTGGTGGACGATATTGACGTGGTGTTGGGGATGGATGCGATCACCCGTTTAGGAGGTGTCACTGTCAACGAGGCGGGTGTAACGTTCGGGTTTGCGAGGAAACCGTGTATGGCGAGACCATGCGTTGGTGAGAACCGCGAAGAAAAGTATGCTGCACACGCCATTGAAGACCAGGACTTTCGGGCTGTCTTCGATGGCCAGAAGAGGACAGTGGAGTGACACTTGAAGGGAGAGCCCCCGACGTTAAAAAATAAAGTGGGCTGCTATCAGCATACTCTAAAAGAAGATGCAAGAAGTGAGTTCGAGGGGGAGGTGGAGCGGTGGATTTAGGAGGGCATACTGATCCCTTGGGAAGAAGAAGTAGAGAGCGGAGTCCTGTCACTGATGGCGGTGGTACAGCCCTCAAAGCATAAGGTCAGGCCAGTGCTTCACTTCCGAGAGCTGAATGACCAAGTATCATGTCATACGGGCGGCGAGGCCACAGGTGTCGACATACCTGCAGGTGCATGTGGTTGAGAGACTGTGGAAGTATCAGCTTGTCAGGTATAAGGGCCAGTCATACTGTCTGACTAGGTTGGGGTTCGGGCTACATTCAGCGCCAAAGATTATGGCAACAATTCTCAAGGCCATCCTGGGAAAGGTGGACAGAGTAAAAAGGGCCACCAATTCGTACATTGATGACATTCTAGTGGATGAAACCGTAATGCCAGCAACGGAGGTCATAGGCCATCTGAAGAGTTTTGGACTGATCGCCAATGTAGGTGGAAGTGAAGACTGCAGGGGCCGGCAGAACAGTCACGGGGCATGCGTGCGCAGGTCGACTTTGCCTTTCATCCTTTCGGGGTCGATAAATTAAGTACCAGTTACGCACTGGAGTCGATATAATCGGCTTAATCCCTTTGTCTGTCCTTGTTTGTCTTCTCTGTGTTTAGCCCCTTCTGGGTAGTAAAGAAATAGGTATTTCGTCTACTGTTACGTTCTGAGTTCAAATTCCGCCGAGGTCGACTTTGCCTTTCATCCTTTCGGGGTCGATAAATTAAGTACCAGTTACGCACTGGAGTCGATATAATCGACTTAATCCCTTTGTCTGTCCTTGTTTGTCCTCTCTGTGTTTAGCCCCTTGTAGGTAGTAAAGAAATAGAAATATTAGATCTTTGAAGCACTAAAAACTTTTCGTCCTGAACATTCGCTACTGAAAGTTTGGTACAGTTTTTATGTCACCAAGTGCGATTCCTAATTTCCGTGGAAGACAGCATGAGAGGACATTCAACAACGAGTCATATATAAGACAAATATTTATTTCAATCCTGTCAAGTGGTTAAGTGAAAGGAAAGAGAGAGAGAGAGAGAGAGTGCTTTGTGGTGTGCTATTAAGAAAAAGCGAGAGGTGGAGAGGAAGAGAGAGAGACACACACAAAACCTGTTTCGTGCTGGGATGATTGGTGTAGTTGAAAGGATAGGCAGAAAGAGAGAGAGAGAGAGAGAGAGAGACAGACAGAGAGACAGAGAGAGTATGTGTGTTTACCGAAGGAAATTTGAAAATGGGCGTGTTTACATCACTCAACACGTACGTACATTGTATGTTTTTATAAGTTGAATAAAACATCTCTGCGGCCAACGAGTATTTTTCAACGTGGTAAAATCGAATATTGTGACAGACAAGAAAAACACAACGTAGTTAGAGGTTTTAATATTCGAAAGTTTAAGAGTCAATTGCTTTAGAAAATTATACAATTCAATTTTATAGATTTTCTAAATAACCGTCGAATTTCCGCGGGTAACTACTTGCTGGTGTTATCTAAGTTCAGTTTGTTTCGTCTTGATGTTCGTCATTTTTTTTATGTACAAAGATTACCATAAATTAAATTTGTTTGAATATTTTAATCCGTTAGGTTCAGGATGTCACTATCCTATTTACTATTAGCAATATCAGCCCATATTGTGTGTGAAAAACAGAGGAGACGAGTGGGGACGTCTCGTTATTCAACTTGTTAAAAATAGTTGCTAAATTTCCTGCAAATAAAACCGCTACTTTAAATGAGGTTGGGTAATGTAGTCATAGTTAAATTGAATAAAAGATGGGATGGGTACGGATGGAAAATCCCTTCTATTCAGACGTCTACCTGAATGAAAGATTATTGCCCTCAGGCAATCCTATAATTTATTTACATTGTTTATCAATGACTATATTATCGGCTGTGCACTTGCTTTCTAAAGATGTGAATTTTGGGGGGAGATTTGTCTGTCATTTCTACTAGGTCAAGCAAAAGAAGCACCTTCCATTAGACTGTTTTTTTCCTACAAAATTCTTACGTGTTTTATTCACGCTTTATTTTATTTCATTTATTTATCATCCTTTACTGGTTTCAACCAAAGGTTGGGGTCATTCTGGAGTACCTTTCAGAAGAAATATCAAAAAAAGAAAAGAAAAAAAAAAGAAAAACCGCTTTGGTTTTTCGTTTTCTTCCACATTTTTTGCATCGTAATATGATTCATTCTTCATCACTGTCAACCTCCAGGGCATCCATTATATTTCAGAGTTTCCATGAAGAGCAGTGAAACAGGGGACGGTTGATGTCGGTAACGGAATCTGGTCCTAAAAAATCAGCTTCGGCGAAATTAAAGAATACGCACATCCAGTGTTTAGGGTTTAGAGTTAGGGGTTAGGGGCTAGGTTAGGTTTAGGGTTTAGTGTTAGGGGTTAGGTTAGGTTTAGGGTTTAGGGTTTTTTGTTATGCCGAAAACGAGTGGTGTACGTATTCTTTACCTCTGCCTCAGCTTCAACTAATTTCTTTCTACTCTAGGCACAAGGCCCGAACTTTTTGAGGAGGGGCCCAGTCGATTAGATCGACCCCAGTACGCAAATAGTACTCAGTTTATCGAACCCGAAAGGGTGAAAGGCGAAGAGGACCGCGGCGGAATTTGAACTCAGAACGTAGCGGAAGACGAAATACTGCTAAGCATTTCGCCCGGCGCGCTAACGTTAGCTTCAACCAATTCCATCTGACCCATGCAAACGTAGGAAAGTAAACGTTAAACCGATATGATGATGTATGAGTATACATACAGGATCTTTTATCATTAGACTGCGGCCATACTGGGGCACCACCTTGAAGGATTTTAGTTGAACGAATCGACTCCAGCACTTGCTTTTCTTTTTAAGTCTGGTACTTATTTCATCAGTCTGAACTGATGAGTTACGGGGACGTAAACAAACCGACACTGGTTGTCAAGTGGTGGTGGGGACAAACACAAAGACACACACGTATACGTATATACTTGTATACATGGCATGTATATATATATATATATATATATATATATATATATATATATACATATACATATATATATATATGTATATACACACATACATACACAGGCATGGGTGTGTGGAAAGGGGTGCAGGCATAGCTGTATAGTAAAAAGCTAACTTCCCAATCACATGGGGATGGGGCCCCTTAGATACTAACATGTGCTACCATATATGGATTCTAATGGTGGAGGGGCCCACTTGCCATTGGGCAAGCTGGCAATCTGGCCAGTCTGCCACTGTATATATATATATATAATTATAATTAGGGTTCAGCTAATTGCTTCACCACATACTGAATTTAGAAATAGGAGTTAAAAATTCCTTTTCTGCTACTATATGAATCTCCATGACGGTAAACATACTTTTTTATGAAGGTAAAGAGAAAAACAATGAATCAACACGAACAGGATTAGTTATATACACGTTTCGAGATTAAAGTGATTTAAATTTTACTTACTTCTCTCTTCAGTATAGTTTTTCCAATTATAAATGTATCGCTGTAGATATAGGTGCATTAGGAACTATCCTTAAAGATTTGAACAGGCAGATAGGGGAAAGAGGCATAAAATGTAGTTTGGTGCTCCTCCAGAAAACATTATTCTGAGGGACAGCCAGGATACTGAGGAAGGTTCTTGGCATATATGGTTACTTGCTGTAGCCTGATGTTTGGAATTTTTCTTTCCCAACAGTTTACTATGTTTTGTGTACATGAAATAATAATAATAATAATAATAATAATAATAATAATAATAATATAATAATAATAATAATAATAACAACAACAAGACAAATGGCTGAAGGAGGTTGGAATAGAAGTTTGTCTTTTTGGGACAGCAAGGATTATCAGGAGGGTTCTAAGCACTTCAAAGACTACTGAAAACTTGTGGGTACCTAAGCTTACAGGTAGTAACCCGCTACCCACATAAATCCTACCAGGAATATGACTGAACCTGAACCGAACCAAAATAATAATAATAATAATGGTCTCAAATTTTGCCACAAGGGCAGCAATTTTGAGGGAGGGGATGAGTGATTTCATTGACCCCAGTGTACAACTGGTACTTAATTTATTGACCCTGAAAGGATGAAAGGCAAAGTTGACCTTGGTGGAATTTGAACTCAGAATGTAGCAACAAGAATTTCGCCTGGTGTGTTAACAATTCTGCCAGCTTGGCATCTTAATAACAATAACAGCAACAAAAACAATAACAATAATAATAATAACACGAGCACTCAGAGAGCGCAAACCTCCACCAAGGTCCTCTCAACGATTAGCCAGAGATGATTTTTAAAATGAGAATATCTGAAATAAGCTTGATATGAGAATACTAAAAATGAATACTAAACATAATGCTTAGAATCGAAGGACCTTAGAGTCAACCTAGCTAAAACCAAAGTCCTAATAAGTAGGAAGGCAGACAAACCACAAATCCCTTCAGGTAGATGGCCCTGCTCGATCTATAGAAAAGACGTAGGTAGAAACTCTATAAGATGTACCCAGTGTAAGCTATGGACACACACATAAGAGGTGCAGCAATATCAAAGGAAGGCTAACCGGGAAGATAGTTTTTGTATGTGGCAGATGCTCAGGAGCAATAAACACTGAAAATGTGCAGAGAACAATTTCTGCTACATTCCAGGGAGAAAAACTAGAAGTAGTTGATAGCTTCTGTTACCTAGGTTACCATGTCAGTAGTGGGGGTGGGTGCTCTGAAAGTGTAGCTGCTAGAATAAGAATAGACTGAGCAAAGTTCAGAGAGCTCTTACCTCTGCTGGTGACAAGGCCTCTCGCTCAGAGTAAAAGGTAGACAGTATGACGCATGTGTACAAACAGCCATGCTACATGGCAGTGAAACATGGGCCATGACTGCTGAGGACATGTGTAAGCTTGCAAGGAATGAAGCCAGTATGCTCCGATGGATGTGTAATGTCAGTGTGCATACTCGACAGTGTGTAAGTACCTTGAGAGAAAAGTTGAACCTAAGAAGCATTAGATGTGGTGTGCAAGGGAAACAACTGCACTGGTATGGTCATGTGGCAAGAATGGATGACAGCTGTGTGAAAAAGTGTCACACCCTAGCAGTTGAGGGAAACTGTGGAAGAGGTAGACCCAGGAAGGCCTAGCATGAGGTGGTGAAGCACCACCTTCAAACATTAGGCTTCACCGAGGCAATGACTAGCGACCGAGACCTTTGGAAATATGCTGTGCTTGAGAAAACCCAGCAAACCAAGTGAGACCATAACCCGTGGCCTATGCCAGGGGTGTAACCAGCCCACTTAGGTGTACCTTTCTTCCATTGGACACTAAACTCTGCTTGCGAAGACCAGTTGAGGCAAGTGAAATTGAAATCAAATTCGATAACAGCACCACATGATGGGCATCTATGCTAGTGGAGTGCTAAGAGCACCATCTGAGCATGATCGTTGCCAGGGCTGCTGACTGGCTCCTGTGCTGGTGGTATGTAAAAAGCACCATTTGAGCATGATTGTTGCTAGTATCGCCTTACTGGCACTTGTGCCGGTTGTACGTAAAAACAACATTCAATCGAGGGCATTGCCTTTGCCGCTGGACTGGCTCCTGTGCAGGTGACATGTAAAAAACACCATTTGAGTGTGGCAGTTGCCAGTACTGCCTGATTAGCCCTTGTGCCGGTGGCATGTAAAAGCACCTACTACACTTTTGGAGTGGTTGGTTTTAGGAAGGACATCCAGCTGTAGAAACTCTTTCAGATCAAATTGGAGCCTGGTGCAGCCATCTGGCTCACCAGTCCCCAGTCAAACCGTTCAACCCATGCTAGCATGGAAAGCAGACATTAAACGATGATGATGATGATGATGAACCCGGCTGCACTCAAAAAGTAAGTAAAAAAACAGGAAAAATAATCCAGAATCTTTGTCCAGTACCAGATCAATCCCAAAATCTAATCAATTCATGTCAGTCATGAGGTCAAACATCCCTGAAAGTTTCATCTGAATGTGGTTCTTGAGATATATTGTCCATGGATGAGCAAACAACCAAGCAAATGCAACTGGAAACAACACCTCTGCTTTTGCTGAGGTGGAGGCGGCGGCAACAACAACAACAACAAATTTCTTTATTGATCACAGTGGCTAAACATAGAGGGGACAAACAAGAACAGATAAAGGGATTAAGTTGATTAGATCGACCCCAGTGTGTAACTGGTAGTTATTTAATCGACCCCGAAAGGACAAAAGACAAAGTTGACCGCGACAGAATTTGAACTCAGAACGTAACAGCAGACGAAATAATAATAAAAAAAAAATAATAATAATAAATAATAAATTTGCTGTTTGGAACAGTAAGCAAATATATAGACAAATGGCTGAAGGAGATTGGAATAGAATGCCTGGTAGAGTTCCTGTAGAAAGTTTGTCTCTTAGGGACAGCAACCTACTGTGCACATAATCCTCACCAAGAACAAGACCAAACCTGAGCCAAACAACAATTATAAAAATGATATTTCCTTTATTAACTTCAGAGGACTGAAAAAAAAACAAAAAAACAATGGGGACAGTACAGGATTATGAAAGCATGTAAAATAATGATAGCAACAACAATAAATAATGAATCATTATGGTTCGGGTTTTAGAAAATTTAATGCTGTTAGAGTTTTATTCTGATTTTGTTTGTATTGTCAGTTTATGATCCCAAAATTCAAAATAAAAAAGATCACAGTCTCACCTGGGTAATAAAAAAAAAATAAAAATAAATAATTCAAAAGAATAAAAAAATCAGCCCTGGGTTAGCTTTCAAGTTTATGACCATTAAAGGTCATATATCTCAAGATAGTTTGGGAGTCTACAATTCCTATTGACTTGCTTCAGCTAAACACTTGTTAGCAGTTGTCAAGAGTTGAACGTACATAAAGAAAATTCCCACCATAGGAATTTTTACTAGCTATCTATTATCTGTCTATTCATTTAATCTATAACAATAAATGCCAAAACTGTGTGTCATTGTACCACGCTTTGAGTCCCTCTCTCACTGTGAGAGCGGGCGGCGGTAGTAGATTGACAGTTGAGATAGTAATGGGGGTGATAGTAATAGTATGAGCTGTAGTCGTGATAGAGGTGGAGGCGATGGTGATGATGATGGTGATGGTGGTGGTGGTGGTAGTTGAGGCAGTCAAGCATGACAGTGATAGTAAGAGATGTGAAAGACATATATAAAATAATGGATGGCGGCGAGCTGGCAGAAACGTTAGCACGCCGGGCGAAATGCGTAGCCGTATTTCGTCTGTCGTTACGTTCCGAGTTCAAATTCCGCCGAGGTCGACTTTGCCTTTCATCCTTCTGGGGTCGATAAATTAAGTACCAGTTACGCACTGGGGTTGATGTAATCGACTTAATCCCTTTGTCTGTCCTTGTTTGTCCTTGTTTGTCCCCTCTGTGTTTGTTCCCTTGTGGGTAGTAAAGAAATATATATAAAATAAAAAAAAGAGTGCAAAAACTACCGAAGGCTTGTGTTATAAGGTTAAAGAATATATTTAAGTCATTATGTTAGAAAAATGTTATAAAATTTTGTGTATAGTAACATAGTTTTTGGAGAAATAACTGGTTTCGTATTTTCTTTTCAAATTTCTTTACCAACATGGTGTCATGTCTTTGCTATGAAGTGAATTCACTGGGATCTACAGTGTCTGGTAAAGTTTTTGTCTTGGGTTGGTGGGTGTCTGTGTTCTTTTGATGGGGTTGTAGTGCTGCCTGTAAGTTCTGTTATTGTTGTTGTCAAAGTTAGGAGTGGTTCGTGTTTGAGGTTTTGTGATTTGTTTTCTTTGTTGTTGGTGAGGTGTGTGCTTGTTAGTTATTTTTTAAAAATATGGGTTGCTTGTAAGGTGTTCGTTTTTGAACTCCATTTCATAATTAACGAACCAGGTGTTTTTTTCCCCTTCGTTGGTGGGATGTTAGTTCTTCGTCCTCACAGTTTTTTCCCCAGAGTTTGGTGATTTTATCAAAGAGTGTACCTTCTCAGCATTTTGAAATTTCAATTTGCATTTCGGTGTCAAGGGCCTTGAATTTTTCTTCACTAGAATTGGCTCTTAGCCGCAACAGTTCTATTTCTGTTTTGAATTTTTCGAAAGCCAGTTTCTCCCTGGGTTTTTGTTGATTTTCTGGTTCATTTCAGATGGGTTTTATTTGCAGTTTTCTGGGTAGGATGATTGGGGGTGGAGTTGAGCCACTTTTCATAAATGTCTGCTTTGTTATTATTTTTTATGAAGTTCCAGAAAGCAAATTTGCGTGCTGTGAGATTTTTTTTATCCAGATGTTGTTAAGAGTGTTTTTAATTGAGTAACAGTCTGTGGTTTCTGCTTTTGAAGTATTATTGTCTCAATAGATTTGATTAGATTTTGTAATGTTGGGATGATGTCAGGAGTTTGATTAACTGTTTTAGCCTCCAGGAGTCCATTTAGGTATAAAAGTGATAGTTCGACTTTGTTGGTTAGGGTTGAAAGTTTGGAGGAGATTTCCTGTAATTCTTTTAGGATGCTTTCGTTCAATAAGTTTTCTGTTTGTTGTGACTTAATGGCATTTTCGGGACTCGTGTGGTGTTTATATATATATATAGCAAAGTAAAGTTGTAAGGTACCGCACGAGTGGAAATATACATGAAAGAAGGTTTGAAAATGCAATTTTAAATATATTTATTCACTTGACCGGTGAATGAAGTGCCATTGTTGGGCTCAAGGCCCAATGAAGAACCTTCCACAGGAGCTAGCTTAAAAGCCGCCATTTTTAACCATTCAATAATCAGTTTCTGTAGAAGGATATCATAAGAGTGGTCCTTCTGATCATTTGGTAGCTCTGCATGTGATGTGTAGGCGGAGATAATTGTAGCTGTGCTGTTTTGTAGGACTAGCCTGAGCTTAAGCACTCTATCGCATAATCTAACAACCTCTATAAACTTATCCACCCATTTCTCCGCAAGGAGTATGTCAACATCCCCTACACCATCCATGTTACCTTGCCAGAAGACTTTATACCTATGTGCCTTGCCTGTGAGGACCCTTGCTGAAGCTCCATTATTTATTAAATGTTCTCCACAATATTATTCTAATATTATATTTTAGAAGGCGGCGAGCTGCAGAAATGTCAGCATGCAGGCAAAATGGTTTGTGGTATTTTGTCTGTCTTGACATTCTGAGTTCAAATTCCACCGAGGTTGACTTTGCCTTTAAGTACCAGTTGCGTTCTGAGGTTGATCTAATCGATGGCCACCTTCCCCAAATTTTTGGGCCTTGTGCATAGAGGAGAAAAGAATACTTATATTTTAGGGCTTATGTCCGTTTGTATACATTTATCTATTTGTCTGTCTGTCTAGCTATCTATGCATACACACATACATGTGTGTATATGTATACGGTCTGCCGTTACGTTCTGAGTTCAAATTCTGCCGAGGTCGACTTTGCCTTTCATCCTTTCAGGGTCGATAAATTAAGTACCAGTTACGCACTGGGGTCGATGTAATCGACTTAATACCTTTGTCTGTCCTTGTTTGTCCCCTCTATGTTTAGCCCCTTGTGGGCAATAAAGAAATATATATGTACATGTCTTGCAAACAACTTGCACATGCAAGTGCTACCAGTTAAAAGCTCCGTATACCGGAAGCTAGCAAGTGTATGGGGTCATCAGGAGAGAATGCGCGCCGTTTCGGGGCCTACCTCTTGACGGCATCAATGCGCACCTCACTGATATGAGGCCCCGCTTGCTAGATCAGCTGGTTATGAAGAACTCAATATACTTCTAGCCATCGCTCATCGTCTCTTTTTAACCAAATCCAGTGGCTAGCCTTCTCCACTGTAGATTGGATATCAGTCATGGTGGTATTGACTTTACGATGAGTTAAGCCTATCGATAACAACAGTCGTCTCACGCTGTGTCCAACAAACCCTCCACATCCGACTTCGATAGGAAAATGTTCCGCTTTCCAGCCTGCGCCTTCACATTCCTCGAGGAGATTTTCATAATGGTTCAATTTTCGAGCCCGAGCGGCGTCCATATTATCTTCATGAGGAACCGTTAGCTCGACTATATTTACAACTTTCTTTCTTTCACACCACATCTGGTTTTTTCGAAACGGCACCCAGGTAAATCTGCAGTTACCTCCCAATAGCCGTTCCACTTTTCATTTTTCTCAGGAAGTTTATTGATCTTCTTCTTGAAACGGATCCGCTGGCCTGGTCGCACGAAGGTAATGAAATCTCTTGATGGTACTTTTAACGGTTTTTCCTCAGTGTTGTTGAGATGAATTTGATTCTTTATAGCATTGAAGATAGCCTTAAGGACCAAGTTGTGCCTCCATATATACCTGTTCAATGCTAAAGAACAGTTAGAAAGAATATGTTTTAGTGTACCGACCTTTCCACATTTGCAGATGTCACTCTCTAAGACGTTCCATCTTACTAGATTCGTAGGTGATGGCAAAACATCATAAGATGAAAGAATCAGGAAACTCAGCCGAGATGTCGTCCACTTCCACATCTCATCCCAACTTATCTTCCTCTCAACAACATGTTCTTCCCATCTCGTCATATGACCTTGATGAACACATCGGATCAAATGAAGCTCTCTTCTCTCTGCTTCTCTTGTTTTGACGCTGTTGCTAACAACAGATCTGCGTTCACTCCGCATCATGCTTGCAAACGATCTGAACTGATCTGCACCAAAACCAAGTCCTTTCCGATGGTTCTGCGTTGCTCCCATCATATCTCTGTGTATAAGAGAAGACAAGATGTTGTCAGTTTCTGCTTCTGCTTTCCACTTCCTGGCTGTTTTCCCCTCTGGTGGGTTACGCCTGATTTCCATATCCTTCGATTCTCTCAGCATCATAACCGTCCGTATCTTTCCCGGCTTATATATTTCGACTATTGATGCTATTGGTAACTGCAACGAACCTCTTTTACGATAAATAGCTGAGCTGTTCAACATACGAGGTAGACCTAGCCACTTTCTAATGAACACATTACATTTTTGTTCAATCTTTTCAACTCGTGACAATGCTACTTCGTATATTACAAGTGGCCACGCAAGTCGCGGGTAGAAGCCGAACTGCAAGCACCAAATTTTATATTTACCTGGTAACTTCGAATTATCAATCGCTGATAACCCAGCCTCGGCCTGTTTCATAATTTCAATCCCACGACTTCTGTCTGACAATGTTCCAGCGTATACCCGTCCCAAGCTCTTGACGGGCTCTTCCTTGACTGTTGGAATGCTTTCTTCAGATATTCGAAACTTAAATTCTTTCTGCACTCCCTTAACAAATGTCAGACTACGCGACTTTTTTGCTCTAAATCGCATCCTCGACCACCTTACAAGTTCGTCTAATCTCAAGAGGGCATTCTGCATGATTTGTTTATCTGTAGCTAGAAGTGTCACGTCATCCATGAAGGCTTTCTTAGGCGATTGTACTTGGGCGATTTGTTCCGAAAAATCTACACCTTTCAAAATCAACTCCATGACTAAGATAAACCACGTGACAGATATTGTACAGCCAGCAGCAATGCCAACCTCCAATCGGTGCCAATTTGTTGTAAAATTTCCAGTTGTAAACCTCATTTCGAAACTTTCATAGTACATCCTCATTATTTTGATCACTTTGTCAGGAATGTGGAAGTGGTCCATGGCTGTTATTAGTAATTTGTGTGGCACTGAACCATACGCGTTAGCTAGGTCGAGCCATACCACGTTCAGACTTTTCTTGTTCTGTTTGGCATCCTGGATCGCTTTCCAAATCGAAAAACAGTGTTCAACGCATCCAGGGATCCCGGAGATTCCGGCCTTTTGAACAGATTCATCAACATATCCGTTACTCTGTAAATATGCCACTGTTCTCCTCGACAGAATTCCCATAAAGATCTTGCCTTCCACATACAATAAGGCCTAAACTGTTTTATGGTCTTTGCATTGGCCTCTTTCGGCAGGTATATACCTTCTGCCTTACACCAATCCTCTACTATAGTCTCCACGCGCCACAGTTGTCGGAGAAGGACGAAGAGCTTCTTTCGCAGACGATTGCAGTACTTGTAGACTTTATATGAGACGCCATCACCTCCTGGGGCACTCTTTGCTCTAGCTTTTCTAACGCAGTCATTCACCTCTCTCTCCCTGATGTCCCCAATCTGGAATTCGATATCAGGTCCTGAGAGATGATTTAGCCCATGTAGAGGTGGCAGCGACTGGTTACGGTGCGGATCGCTGTAGGTTTCCTTGATATGAGCATCCAATTCTTCTTTAGTGCACGATAAAGTACCACTCTTCGGTTCAGTGAACAGCTTCTTAGTAAACCCGTACGGGTCCTTCAGAAACTGCCCCCGAGTCCTTTTACTTTCTTTTCGACGCTCATATCGGCGGATATGTCGTTGCACATAACGACATTTCCTCTTCAAATCGTTATACAGCAGCGCAAGGCCAGGTTTCTCATCTAGTGCAGCACATCTCCATCGCTTTCATAAGTCGGACTTTTCCTTCCTCAACTGCTGCATTTTTCTGATCCTCCTGCTTGGTCCACACTTTCCTTTCTCTAGTCGGATATTCTCTTTTATTCCAAATAAATCTTTTCCTATATCGTATATTGAGCTTGATAATTTACCCAGTTTCTCCACTGTAGAGCCTGTCATTTTATAAAGAGCCCGACAAACCTTGTTTTCAAACTCTTTATATTTCACTTTCTCATTAGCAGCAGGCCACAAAACCCTCGGTTTCCTCTGAGTATTATCCGATGCACCAGTTTCATGACTTGTAGTTTCATCACGTGAAGAGGTCTCTGCTGTAGCATTTATCGATCCGCTGTGGTTTGAGTCCGGGGATGATTTGCCACGTGTTTTACGATCTGACGATCCACACTGCTCTGCCCTCTTCTCACAAGTCTTTCCTTATGTATATTCAAGCCTCTCACAGTTGCAAAGATTCTATAACACAGCTTGCATCCAAAGTTGTTTGCATTTCGTTCGCTGTTCGAATGAATAATCATATTCGTTTCCAAGGTCATTCCCGTGCTGACTGGGTTTGATTGATTCTCGACTCCCCCCTCTCGGTCAATCGTGGGGCTGTCATTTCCAGTTATTTCCGTTACAATATATTACAGAGGCGAGGATTGTAAGTCATGCTCCCTTTTCTATACAAAAAAGATTTATGCATATGTATTTATGTATGTACGTGTACATACATGAAAGATAATGGGTGTATGTCAGTGTTTGGGTGCATGTATGACTGAGGTACATTTTAGTTATCTTATTCCCATCATGCCATTAAAAAATCGAGTTAATGTGGTGACAAGAGACTGGATTAAAAGAGATCCTTTTGATTCAATACTTCAACACAGTGTTGACTTTTGGCCTCCTCAATAGCCATGAAATGATTTATAAAAATGATTTATAAAAATGTTATCAGATTCAGTAAGATGTTTAAGTTTTTCCCGTTTTCATGTTTACTCTTTTACTTTTGTACCTGTTTCAGTCATTTGACTGCGGCCATGCTGGAGCACCACCTTTAGTTGAGCAAATTGACCCCAAGACTTATTCTTTGTAAGCCTAGTACTTATTCTATCGGGGATGTAAACACACCAGCTTTGGTTGTCAAGTGATGGTGGGGTGACAACACATGCACACACACATACATACATACACACACACACACACCACACACACACACACAAACATACATATATATATATATAATATATATATATATATATATATATATATATATATATATATATATATATATATATATATATATATATACATATATATGACAGGCTTCTTTCAGTTTCTGTCTACCAAATCCACTCACAAGGCTTTGGTCAGCCCGATGTTATAGACAAAGACACTTGCCCAAGGTGCTACGCAGTGGGACTGAACCTGGAACTGTGTGGTTAGTAAGCACTTACCACATTGCCACTTCTGTGCCTTAATTTTTTCAGTTTTGTATGATTTGTTACGCAAATATTCTTTTCTACTCTTAGCACCAGGCTCGAAATTTTTTTGGGGAGGGGGCCAGTCAATTAGATTGACCCCAGTATGCAACTGGTACTTAATTTATTGACCCTGAAAGGATGAAGGGCAAAGTCGACCTCTGCGGAATTTGAACTCAGAACGTAGCGGCAGACAAAATACCTATTTCTTTACTACCCAAAAGGGGCTAAACACAATGAGGACAAACAAGAACAGACATAGGTATTAAGTCGATTATATCGACTCCAGTGTGTAACTGGTACTTACTTAATCGTCCCCGAAAGGATGAAAGGCAAAGTCGACTTCGGCAGAACTCCAGCATGCTAACGTTTCTGCCAGCTTGGCCCCTTTTTCTTATCAGATCCAAAACGATGTTTCATCTTTTCACTTTCTATGTTTATTAATTTTTTCATTTTTCTTTTTTTTATTGAAGGTTAAACAATTTTTTTAGTTAAAGGAGATAACCAAAAGTACCGAGATTTCTCGTAAATCGGGGAGGGGGTTAACCCAATTAAAAAAAATTCTCATAAATCGATGGGGTAAGATAACCAAAAAGTACCACAACAGACTACAATTAAATAGAGCTAAACATGGCGCATGAACAGTAATTAAGTAAAAAAATTAACAAACAATCATATGATCCCATATGATAGATTTTGACGTTTATGCAGGTTAAAATAAAAGAAAGTCTATTTTAGTTTATTATTGAACAAATATAATAAAATGAATATAAAGATATTCATAAAAAAAGAATCAGGTTTTACAATCACCATTTTGTTATGACAGCGTTTGTATCACTTTTATTTCATTTCACACAATGCAGTTCTTTCACTGCCATTTGTTTTGTTTGTTAATCCTTCTAGTGTTATTGTTTCAGTATCATTGAAACACTCCCTTCTTTGTGGTCCTGTTTTCTCTTTAACTCTTTTCCCCCCCTGATTGTAATTTACAAAGTGACCTCGTGGAAACCTCATTCTCCCTTTTCTATACACTGAAAATTGTGTTGAAAGTAAGAATGCAGGGCTTGACATTAATAACCCAAGTAAACGTTTAACATGACTGTCAGGAACAAACACCCTGTTTATCACGCACCACCATATATCAGAATTTTGGATAATTCTTTATTAGCACTTTTGTTTGCTTATTGAACTCGTCAAGACAAAACTAAAATTAAGATGGTAAAAATAAGTTTCATTGTTCATTTATATGAATTGGATGCTTTTTTGCTTGTTCAGAAGAGGAGAATGTTTTTTTTAAAATATATATCTAAATACACAGAAAATCTTTATTTAGTTGAATACAATAGAATCCTGAATATCATTATCATCATCGTTTAACATTCATTTTCCATGTTGGACAGTTCAACCGGGGATCTGGGAAGCCAGAAGGCTGGACCAGGATCCAGTCTGATCTGACAGTGTTTCTACAGCTGGATGCCAACCACTCCGAGAGTGTAGTGGGTGCTTTTTACGTGCCAGGCGAGGCTGGCAACAGCCACGATCGGATTGATGCTTTTTACGTGCCACCGGCACAGAATACAATGTGGCAATTATGTTAAACTTTAAAAAATGAGTAATGTTTTATCTATTTGTCTTCACAGTCGAATATAATGCACTGCCACTATTTTGGCATTGGTATTTTGTATCATATTGTCTTATTATACTTGAATACAGAATGGCAATATTAATTGAATGAGCAGAAAAAATAGGTCTGCTGAAATATTTTGTCATAGAAATGCTTTAGGATGAGATGACGACATTAGAAAGTTCCAGGACCAAGCTTAAGAATCGGTACACGTCTATTCCAGTAAATAAAGTTATTCTATTCTTTTTCATGTTTCAGCCATTAGACTGTGGCCATGTTAAGGCACTGCCCCTCTGCCCCTGCCCTTTGAAGTGTTCAGTAAAACAGATCAACCCCAGTACTTTCTCTATCAGTTTCTTTTGCAGAACCATTAAATTACTGGAATGTAAACAAATCAACTTGGATGAGAGAAACACACACACACGACTTGCTTCCACACAGTTTCCATCTGAGAACAAATCTGTAAGACACTTTATTACAGTCTGAGCTGATGTGTCAGATACCGGATAACCAAATGGAAACCGAGAGTATTCGTCAACAATTGTTAGGAGATAAGGATGCTTAGTGGAAGGAATTGGACCTTTGAAATCGATGGAAATTTGCTTGAAGGGCTGCATGGCCTTAATTAAGTTAACTGAGTCTGGTTTATAATATTTTGGTATCACTTCTTGACATAGAGAGCAATTCCTACATATTTGTTTCATGTTCTTTAACAAATATGGAAGATTTTTACTGCGGACGAAATGATGAAGTCGTACTACACCAGGATGGCACAGTGCTGCATGTAACTCATAAAGTGAATGTGAACTAATTGCTGAACAGCGTACCCTTGTGAATGCATCCGGAATGCTGTTGCTGGATCCTGGGCAATAGTGAATATCAAAAGTAAAAGTTAGGAAAATAAATGCAGAGGATTATTATTTTATTTTACACAACTTTTTGTGGCCTAACTAAATTCAAAACAATATGTTTTTACTTTTAAGACACTTAAGTAAAAACATGGATGTTTTTTAAAATGTTAAATTTTATGTTTAAAAATCCACAGCATACCTACATATTCATTATCACACACCTGCAAACCATTTGAATCTCCATATTGCCATCATGAGTCAAGAATAAAATCTCCACATGGTTGCTAGACCTGTCAGAGTTGAGGGAGGTTTGGTTGATTTAATCAAAGACACCACAGCTGTGAGAACTTAATTACAAATTACAGTTATGTATATATTTACTTAATTAATTGAAACACCTGCAACGATATTTGCAGGACCTGATTGACTGAGGAAAGTGTATAATAAAACCTATACTAAAGAACAAACCGTAAATAAAAGCACAACAACCAGAAAGAAGAAAGGATAAAAAAAACAAACGAAAACCAGTTAAATGTTTTTGTAGCCTCAACGAATTATAAAATATTGGTTACCTATCATCTCCTCCTCCTCCTTCCAGACCCCTCCTATATTTCTCCCCACCCCCACCCCAGTTGTCATTCTCCTTTCACACTCTTATAAAGCTACCTACTCACCCGGCTTTCCTTATTCCCTGCCCCTATTCTTTCCTTATTCTTGTACCTTGAGGGTATGTCCTGATACATTACCTCCATTGTCCTTCCTCTCTTTCAGCAGGGGTGGCCATATATTTTATCTGCTGCCGGACAGCTTTTCTTGTTTCTCAGCACATGGCACAAAGCTGCCTCACTCAATGCGGCACTCTCACTCGGTCAAGGGATCTTTACTTGCGACTAACTTGGTGAACTCACTGGTTTCTGATTATAAATATCTTGGGGCATACATATCATCATCTGAAAAAGATTTTCTAACTAGAAAGGGTATGGTCTGGTCAGCCTGTAAGGATATGCATAAGATCTGGTCATCAAATCTAAGTAGAGATTTCAAACTTAAAATCTTCAAAGCCACGGTCGAACCAATTCTACTATATGGTTCAGAAACCTGGACGTTATCAAAGAAGCTTGAGAGGCGGTTGGATGGAACTTACACTCGCCTCCTTATGAGAGCTCAAAATCTCTCGTGAAAGCGTCATCCAACCAAAGTACAAATATATGGGAAATTACCACCTGTATCATCTCTTGTGAAAGGTAGGAGAGTCCAGTTTGCTGGACATTGCTGTAGAGCTGAAAACGAGGTAATTTCTACTCTTCTCTTCTGGAAGCCATCTGCTCGCGATACCAGAGGGTGCACACTCTCCTACCCTGATGTAATCTCCAGGGATACAGGCATCCAGCAACAGGACCTCCGTAATGCTATGATGGACCATGAAGTCTGGCGTAATATAGTAAATTCCATTGTCTCGACCACGGTCGAACAATGAGGATGATGACTGGTGCTGGTGCCATGAAAGAAATACCCAGTATACTCTGTAAAGAAACCTTGCCAAAGCAGATATTCGGGACCTGTACAGCCTCCAGGTTTGTAGGATCCCATTGAATCAGTAGAGCCATACGGCTATGAAGTAATGAAGTTAACCCTTTCATTACTGTATTTATTTTGAGATCCTCTGTGTTTCTTTCAATTAATTTTAAATATAACAAAGGATTTATTAAAATAACTTAGTTATCGTTAAGCTAGTGTTAGGAACATAAATTGTGACTAAGGTTTGGTGGAAGATTTTAATTCAGAACTTTTGTACTACAGAGCCAGAGCTGGGTTGGTAACGAAAAGATTAAATTTGAAAATAGATTGCACTTTTAACTTTCGTAACCTTTTTAAGATCAGTTTTAAACTACCTTCTTTCGCAGACTAGCAATAAACACATGCTTAAACAAATATTGTCACAAGAGAGTAAAACAAGGATCGAGAGAACCAACATCAGTGCAGGGTGAATGTATGTACATGGTGGTCCTAAAGTCTTGTCACCCACTACTGGAAAGTAATGGGAACAATAGAGGGACAATATAGCCACCTGATTGGCACTTTAAAAAGCACCATTTGAGTGTGATCGTTGCCAGTGCTGCTTGTCTCCTGTGCTGGTGGCACATAAAATACACCATTTGAGCATGGTCGTTGCCAGTGCCACCTAACTGGATTCTATGCTGGTGGCACATAAAAAGCACCATTTGAGCATGGTTGATGCCAGTGCCGCCTGACTGGCTCCTGTGCTGGTGGCTCGTAAAAAGTACCATCTGAGCATGGTTGATGCCAGTACTGCCTGACTGACCCTCATACCAGTAGCATGTAAAAGGCAACCACTGCACTCTCTCGGAGTGGTTGGCATTAGGAAGGGCATCCAGTTGTAGAAACTTTACCAGATCAAGATTGGAGCCTGGTGCAACCTTCTGGCTCACCAGCCCTCAGTCAAACCATCCAGCCCATGCCAGCATGGAAAACGTTAAACGACGACGACGATGATGATGATGACATGCGTCAGAATACCCAACAATTGAAGGATGCTGTTTCAGCAGCCTTTGCAACAATCACCAAAGCACTGCTTCGTAAGATACCACACAGGACATGGTGCTGTATCATTTTGTGCCACGAAAATGGTGGTTTTCATAGAGACCTTCTCTATATGTGACAGTGTCAGTGTCATCGAAAGTGAAAGTACTAAAACTAGGGCATGTGTTTGATATTATTATACTGTTCTATTGTTCTTATTACTTTTGAGTAGGGAGTGACAAGACTTTAGGACCACCCTGTACATACTAAGTTTGGTGACAGGCAATGAGTAATTATTATTATTAGGGCTGGGTTCCAACCCAGGCCACAGCAACAAAGTCCACCTGCCACCCTTCTCGGTCCACCATCACTGACTCAAACTCCTGGATACATTCCAGACTAGTGTCTGCAATTAAGTTGTCGATGGAAGTGTAACGACGTTTTCCTCTTCTTGCATCAACATGAAGTAGATTCCACAAGATCAATTTCGCACAGTGTTCTTTTACTGAGATTAGTCTTGAGGAAATGAGCAAAAGAACACTGTGCAGACACACACAGTGAGAGAGAAGGAACCACGGAGACAGATGGAGAGAAGGAACAAATGACAGAGCAGTTATACAAAGGAAGAATTTGTTTTATTACCTCCACCTTAGCAAAGGCGGAGGTATTGTTTTCAGTCATGTTTGTTTGTTGACTGTGGACAAGATATCTCAAGAGCCACTGGATGGATTTGGATGAAATTTTCAGGGATGTTTGGCCTCTTAACTGGCATGAACTGATTAGATTTTGGAATTGATCCAGTACCAGACGAGGATTCTGGATTATTTTTCCTGTGTTTTTACTTAATTTATGAGAGCGGTTGGTTTCATTTTTGGTATGCTCGTTTGTGAGAGTAGTCAAGTTTATTTCAGAGATTCTCATTTTAAAAATTACCTCCGACTAGTCGTTGAGAGGACGTTAGTGTTGCCTTGGCAGCGGTTTGTTCTGAGTGCTCGTTTAATTTTGTTATAAGGTAATTAATATTTTTGTTTCGAAAATTAGTTTTCCTTTCATCATTTTTATTTAAGCACTAAGCAGTTAGCTTGTGATTATTGTATATCTGCCATATTTCCTGATATTACCCCATGGTGGCAAAAATATGACACCAAGGGTACCAGTCATATGATGAGTAACTCTACAACAACCAGAATCCAGATCATTTCCACCGACAACAGCCGCGACCCTCAGTGGCTCCACTCCAAAACACAATTTGGGCTTTTGGCATTCCCTCCCCTACACACACACACACACACACACACACACACACACAACTGGCACTATCTCGGTTACTCCAGTTGATCTGGTCAACCGAACATAGAAATAATTATTCAACCATTACCAAACTGTAAGTACATTGTGTTCTGAACTATAATAAGCAACAATTCATGCAGGAAAGGAAATATTTTCTAAGGTCGATGATATGTTTATACAAGTAGCCTGAAAAAAAAAAAAAAACTGAATATGCTAACTAGACGTTACTAAAATGAAAAGTTAAAACTCACGAAATAACTATATTGTTTGTAATTTAGGTACAGGATCAGCAATATTGAAAGGACGTGGTTAGTTGATCCCATTATCTGAGTAAAGCTTAATATCGATCTTATAAAGATGAAACCCAGTCTCGATTCAGTGCAATTTGATCTGACAATGTAGAGAGGTAAACTGTTGGCAGAAATAACGTAAAGCATCAGTTTGTCCTGACGATCTAATGATTCTGCCAGCTTGCCGCCTTAACAAATATACCGTTTCTAACTTAAGAATATGAAGCCAGCAATTTTAAAGGGAGAGGGTTAAAAAAAAATCCCGGTATAGGTCAAATTTGCAGTATCTTTGATAATTCCTCTTGTTCTAACCTTAGTATAAATAACCATATAGGATTTAACAATATCATGTAGAAATTATTGGCACGCTTGCTCAGACACACACACACACACAGAATTCTACAATAGTTTGCGCCAAACATGATAAAGACAATTAATTACAGAAGTTTTTAATTGAAAATATCAATTATCCTTTTAACTTTGGTAAATTTTTCTAAATTTCTTTGGAAAATTAAGCAGAAACCAGCAAAAACAACCGAAAACGAATCTTTTGGATCTTTTCCTTTTGAACGGCACATGTCAACACAATTTCTAGTTAACTAAACACTTTAAAACTTCGTATACTGGTAGAATGTGTCAAAATAAAACGTTTTTTTCTCTTGGCTTTCTTGATAAAATTGTAATTCGTTTGTTTAACGTAGTTTAATTTTTCGAATTTTAACCAATGAATCGCCTCTAGTGAGTTAAAATCATTTGCTGCGTCTAAAACTGAGACAACATCCCGTCACTAACCCTAACCCTCAACCTCACTCTCACCCTAACCCTAAATTTTTTTCTTAATTGTTACGCGTGTAAAATAACGAAGGGCTAAAACGAAAGTAATGGAAAATAATTTAAACAATTAACAAACAAAATAATTCTATAATTTTATACACACACGGAAAGCGTGTGTATAAAATTATAGAATTATTTTGTTTGTTAATTGTTTAAATTATTTTCCATTGCTTTCGTTTTTTTTTCTTAATTGTTATCCTTAAATTAATTTAACAATTAAGAAAAAAACAAAAACGAAAGGCTAAAATTTAGGGTTAGGGTGAAGGTGAGGGTTAAGGTTAGTAAAGGATGTTGTCTCAGTTTTAGACGCAGCAAATGATTTTAGCTTAATTAGAGGCAATTAATTAGTTAAAATTCGAAAAATTAAACTACGTTAAACAAACGAATTACAATTTTATCAAGAAAGCCAAAAGAAAAAAATGTTTTATAAACACATTCTACCAGTATACGAAGTTTTAAAGTGTTTAATTAACTAGAAATTGTGTTGACATGTGCCGTTCAAAAGGAAAAGATCCAATCTTTTTATCGGCAATCATTTTTGCTTTCACATGTCACATTCGTTGGTCTCCGTAAAAAAAAAAATTCTATCTCACTTTAACAAAAGTAAATGAATAAAAATTTTTCACGGAAATTAACGAATGACCAGTGACATGCGAGACCAAAAACGAATGATTGCCACACTTTTAATATCATTTATTGAATGAGATTTCAGTTAAAGGGAAGATTCGATTCAAAATTAGGAAAGCCGCCACCAGTGGCGAGGCTACTGCAGTTAACGAGAATAAAATCTAAGTTTATTCGGTGGCAATTAGTCACATCTTAAACAGTCAGCCAGTACCCTTCATCTTCTAATTGGCCTTTGCTAGTCTGTGCTGCTGCTGCTGTGAATGTTGTTGTTGTTGGTGGTGGTGGTAGAAGAGGCAGTCTTCTTACCACGTCAATACAACAGTAACGTTGGCATTCTGTGAAAAAAAAAAAACAATTGACAACGTGCTTGATTTCATTTAACATCATATACTGACTATTGTTAATTCTTACACTGTCCACCAACTTTAACTCTTATATATTTTCTTTGCAAATTCTTTAAATGATTTCACGTTGAATTCTTACACATTACGCAGGTATGTACTGTTTCGGATAATTTTCAATATTATTATTTCTCCGTATCTTTTGTTATATAAACCTCCACGAAAATTATTGACTGTCCTTGTGATGTCTCCCCAATCTATGCTCTGCTGGCTAATGAAAGAAATCATTGTTGTTTTTTTAAATATATTAACTTCACAATAACAACATAACATTTTCGTAATCTTGCTAGCCTCCCACATATCTTTTTCGAAATCGCTATATTAGTATAAAACATCACATATTAAAAAAAAAAAACATTCTGTAAAAGGATTTGTCGATTGATGGTAAATTCTTGGTTGAAATCTGATTCCTTCCTGCAATTAGATTTTAGTTACTGGTGCCTCCATCTGATGTGTTTATGTATCCCTCAGCCATTCCATCCATCTTATCCTGCTCTTTCCATTATATACACGATTCCAGTGTGATTTCGGCGGTTTTGATAATCTTAAAATCCGTCTTGTTTCAATGGCGAGGGAAAATGGAATTTATAAGGAAATCCTTTATTGATATAAAGTACCACGATAGATATTATGTGATGTATGTATATAGTATATATAAATGTGTGTCTGGATGTATGGGATGCATGTGTGTATACATCGTATTAACTCATCCATAAGACAAACGCATCCAAACAAGCACACATACTCAGGTCAACATTTATATGCTTCACACATAGTTTCACTTCATATTAACATGACACACTAATTATGTATACACACACACACACGTATATGTATGTATATATATATATATATATGTATATGTGTGTATATATATATGTATATGTGTATATATATATATGTGTATATATATATATATGTGTATATATATGTATATATATGTGTATATATATGTATGTATATATATGTATATATATGTGTGTATGTATATATATGCATATATATGTATAAGTATATATATAAGCCAGTATGGCGAAGTTTCGCATGTCGTAGCACAGATTTCCGTCGATTTCCGTAAAAAACTTATTTTTTTACATAAGTAATGAGAGCGAAAGAGACTAAGAGGAAGCGATTTTACGACGAGAAGGTTTCTCTTTGAAATCGGCCTGTGTGTGTTTGATGGGGTGGGAGACAGACAGTATGTTGTGTAAGTGAAGTGCTTCTGTTAGTGTGTGTGAAGAGACAGAGAGAGTAATGTGTGAAAGAGAGAGATAACTGATTTTTTACTCGGTGTATGTGTATATGTATGTATGCATGTATGTGTGTGTGTGTGTGTGTAAGTATGTGTGTGTGTATGTATGTATGTATGGCCGATTCATCGTAATTTTTTACTCGGTGTATGTGTATATGTATGTCTGCATGTATGTGTGTGTGTGTATGTTATGTATCTATGTATGTGTGTATGTGTATGTATGTATGGTCAATTCAGTGTAATTTTTTACTCGGTGTATGTGTATATGTATGTCTGCATGTATGTGTGTGTGTGTATGTATCTATGTGTGTGTGTGTGTGTGTAAGTATGTGTGTGTGTGTGTATGTATGTGTGTGTGTGTATGTATCTATGTGTGTGTGTGTATGTATGTATGTATGGCCGATTCATAGTAATTTTTTACTCGGTGTATGTGTATATGTATGTCTGTCTCTTCACACACACTAACAGAAGCACTTCACTTACACAACATACTGTCTGTCTCCCACACCCCATCAATCACACACAGGCCGACTTCAAAGTGAAACCTTCTCGTCGTAAAATCGCTTCCTCTTAGTCTCTTTCGCTCTCA
>NC_043010.1:20144074-20152500 GCF_006345805.1 Octopus sinensis
ATGGACAAGGTGTCGCAGTACTTGCCAGGTTGATATATCAGCTGTGGTGAAGCTTTTTGGTGCATATTCGAGTTATATATATACATGGTTTCTTTAGGCTTTGCTGACTTGACACATTTGCCAAAACACTTTCATACCCTCAGGTCCCGTCCTGCTATGTGTGGTCAAAGAACACCTGGGTGCATAGGAAGTCAGGTCAGGATGTTCAAGGACATCCCGGTGTCAAGTTTAACAGTTGTCTAGGAAGAGTGTGCACTGTACCTTCCAACCAGCATGAGCGTTTTCACCTGCGCCTTCTCCTCCATGACGTTTTCGGCCCACAAAGCTTTCGAGACATAAGAACTGTTGACGGTGAATTATGTGACACTTTCCAGGAAGCCTGCTTCAGACGTGGACTATTCGAGGATGATTCACAATGGGGCACCACTATGGCAGAGGGCATTTTGTTAAAATCCCCTAAAAGACTAAGATCGCTTTTCGCTATTCTACTCGTATGCTGCGACTTGGGTGATCCCGTCTCTTTACGGCTTACCTACAAAGATTACACGTCCGAAGATTTCCTGCGTCAGACTCAATTGTTAAATCCATCAATGGTGGTTGGGTACAGTGACCTCATTTACAACAGGGTGCTGCTTGAAATCGATGATACTGTTCTCAATATGGGTGGTAGTGCGTCGGTGGTGTATGGCCTACCTTCAACAAACCTGGAAGGCGCAAACACACTGTCTTTGGATTTGCTGCGTGACACGTTATAATGTTGACGAGCTTACCCAGTACATAGCGGAGAATGAGTCAAAGCTCTTTCCACAACAGAAGTTTGCTTACAATTCCATTATTAATTCTGTCCAGGACAAAGCTGGGGGAATTTTCCCTCGATGCTCCGACATATGGTGAGTAGATGCTATTGTTGTATGTTTTCAAACTTACCTGTAATTGCTTACCCATGATTCATTCACCTATTTCCTCCATAGGGCATCTATTCTGTTTTCACGTCTGCTGCCGTTGATGGAAAACAAAGACACCGTGTTCACCTGCGAACGTTTTACACACCCTTCCAGGACTACCTACCAAATTGTTACAATTGTGAGAACAGTAAGACAGCCTTTTCAGGGCCACCTCACATTCTATTGTTACCCCCTTCTGAGAGTGTTGCAATGCTCTTTCAAGGGCTTTCTATCCAGTTGCAAATCGATTGGTTGGCCGTAAACTTATATCAATCTTTGCCTCAATAATCATAATTGAGTAGAATCATTAAGAGTATTTTACAGCAATTAAGCCCCAAGCAACGCCGGGCTCTTCTGCTAGTAATATATAATATGTATATATATTATATATATATATATATATATATATATATATGTATATATATATATGTATATATATTATATATGTATATATATATTATATATGTATATATATATTATATATGTATATATATATTATATATATATATATATATTATATATGTATATATATATTATATACTATATATATATTATATACATATATATATTATATATACATATATATATATATATATATATATGTATATATAATATATTATATGAATATATATATATTATATGTATATATATATATTATATGTATATATATAATTATATGTATATATATATATTATATGTATATATATATATTATATGTATATATATATATTATATGTATATATATATTATTATATGTATATATATATATATGTATATATATATTTATGTATATATATATATATATATGTGTATATATATATTATATGTGTATATATTATATATATATATATACATATGTATATATATATATATATGTATATATATATTATATATCAGCCTCGCCTGGCCCCGTGCCGGTGACACGTAAAAGCACCATCCGTTCGTGGCCGTTTGCCAGCTCTGTCTGGCACCTGTGCGGGTGGCACGTAAAATGCACCCACTACACTTACGGAGTGGTTGGCGTTAGGAAGGGCATCCAGCCGTAGAAACACTGCCAGATCTGACTGGGCCTGATGAAGCCTTCCAGCTTCACAGACCCCAGTTGAACCGTCCAACCCATGCTAGCATGGAAAGCGGACGCTAAATGATGATGATGATGATATATATGTATGTATATATGTGAGATAATAGTTTCACTTTAATAGTTTCAGTATTAAAGTGAAAGTATCTGACATTACAATAGAGAGATGTTATTGTTTCACTTTTGACACTTAATACTGAAATAGTGGAGAAGATATTATGTTGCTGTGGGCTCGCACTAGGTAAGAAGTTAAAACTTTTTTTGGCCTATGACACTACAAGGACCCTAAGTAAGGCATGTGTAAAGTTTGAATGAAATTGGTTGTGTAGTTCTCAAGTTTTAGGGATTCACACAAACACAGACAGACAGACACACATTCTCATCTTTATATATATAGATATATATATAAAAAATTTTTCGTAATGAGATAAAAAAACCAAGGCTGTGTAGATTTTTGAACATTTATAGATAGAAGGTCTTACAGTTGTTTCCAGGATATTTATTATATCCCTTCATCGGAGACGGTGTGAGAGGATGGTTAAGAAATAGTTTAATTTAGATAAGATATAAAATAGAGAGTGAGGTGGAGGAAATAGACATGAGATATGTAGGGATATTGCATTTGTAGATCCATTTTTTTTTAGGCAGAATGGTATACATATAAGATTCCAGTACCTTATGAGTAAAATCCAATAGTATTTAAAATTGGTGTAGCATATTATCAAATGCAGTATGTCAAAATATTGAGCCAAGCAAGCATAGAAGACAGGTGTTAAATGATGTTACATAAGACATGGACTCTCAATGCCAAAGATAAGCTCAGAGAAGTGGATGTGCAATGTCAGTGTGCTGCATGTACAGCAAGATGCTGGTGCATTGTGAGAAAGTTAAACATAAGAGGAATTAGTTGCAGTGTATAGGAGAGAAGACTGTGCTGGTACGGTCACGGGGTACATATGGATAAGGGCAGTTGCATTGCCCTCACATGTCTACCATAGCCCCCATGAACCATTCCTATATTTCTCACCATCACTTGCTACAGTTACCTCCACCACATCTCCAACCATTTCTCCTCACACTCTCATGAAACTTCACCATTTATCCCATCCTGCCTATTCACCCTGTACACAGAATAAGCACCATTCAAGCGTGGGTCGATGCCAGTGCCACCAGACTGGCACCCGTGCTGGTGGCACAGAATAAGCACCATTCAAGCGTGGGTCGATGCCAGTGCCACCTGACTGGCACCCGTGCTGGTGGCACAGAATAAGCACCATTCAAGCGTGGGTCGATGCCAGTGCCACCAGACTGGCACCCGTGCTGGTGGCACAGAATAAGCACCATTCAAGCATGGGTCGATGCCAGTGCCACCTGACTGGCACCCGTGCTGGTAGCATGTAATAAGCACCATTCAAGCATGGGTCAATGCCAGAGCTACCTGACTGGCTCCCCATGCTGGTGGTGCATAAAAGGCACTATACAAATGTAGTCAATGCAAGTCTTCCCCCCCGCGCCTGACTGGTTCCTGTGCCGGTGGCACATTAAAAACACCCACCACATGCTCAGAGTGGTTGGTGTTAGGAAGGGCATCCAGCTGTAGAAACCTTGCCAGATCAGATTGGAGCCTGGTACAGCCTACTTGCTTGCAAGTCCCCAGTCAAACCGTCCAACCCATGCCAGCATGGAAAACGGACGTTAAATGATGATGATGATATATGCATATATATATATATATATATATGTGTGTGTGTGTGTGGGTGCATATGTATGTATATGTGTGGATATATGTATATAAGTCCATCCCCTCACAAACAGTTGCTAGAAAATACAGTATTGTTGAGGTTGAGAGTTTACAAACCTTTTAGTGAATGTGAAATAATTCTCTGTGCTTAAAGATCCACCATTCTAGAATCAATCTACCAAAGTTTATAATGAAATGGATTTGGATGGTTTTAGTTCAACAAACCCCCTCAGTACTGCTAACCTCTGCATTATCCATCTACATAGAGTTCCTTACACAACAGCTTTTGTAGCTTGCTTCCATTCTCCACAGATGTCACAGCCTTCCAAGTGTCCGTATATTTGTTATTTTGAAGAGAAATATTTGTTGTACATCGTCTGCTTTTTACTGTACAGTGAAATGATTTTCTTCCGTTTTAGGCCAAGAAAATAGGTACTATATCTATCCAACTGCTTTGGTCAGTGGCAACTGGTTGCAACTAAAGGATGTGGTCAAGACATGTAATGGATGTGATGCTAGGAATCTATTCTCTGATTTTAAAGCATAATTCTTTAACCTGACCTCATATATAGGTTTCAAATTTTGGCACAGGGCCAACAATTTTTTGGAAAAGGGTTTGGTGATTATTGGATTATATTGAACCCAGAATTTGACTGGTACTTTATTGTATCAAGGACTAGCAGTATCACCTGGCGTTGCTCAGGTTTGTTTCAACCCTTTAGAATTGGAATTTTTGAAAAGTAAAAATTTTGCATTATATAGCTTGTTATTCTCTTTAAGTGAACATTTTTCTGGTTGAAATACACCGAAAAATGGCAACACAGCAGTAAAAAAATCGAAAAAAATAGGGATTTTCATAGAAAAAAGCACTTTTTTGATGTAAATAATTTTTGGTGTTAACATTGTCCAATTTGAATTTTTTCTTCTACGGAAGGAAGAGCAAGTCTTCTTCTATCATACTCTCAATTTTGGTCAACTTGCGCCACAGGGTCTCAGAGGAGATAGTGTTAGTTGAAGGCTACCAAACCTGCCATACACAGACAACTTCAGCTTTATATATATAGAGATGAAAGGCAAAGTTAACCTTGGTGGGATTTGAACTCAAAACACAAAGCCAGATGAAATGCTGCCGATCACTTTGGCACAGTAATGACTGAGTTACCTCACACCCCAGCAACAATGATTGTGGGGTACAAGGGTGTGGCTTAGTTGATTACCTCAACCCCAGAAGATTATTTACTGGTAATTCTTTTTATCAAGCTCTGAAAGGATGAAAGATAAAGTTGACCTCGATGGAATTTGAACTCAGATCAAATGAAGTGTCACTAAGTAATTTGTCCAGTTTGCTAACGATTCACCTCTTCAGCCTCACCTTATACATCTGGGGATAAACTACCACTGGCTTTGCTCTTATGCTGAATTTGTTCAAGCAGTTTATCCAATTCAAGTAGGATTTTTGTATCCAATCCTAGGGTCATCTGTGTATGTTCACAATGTTGCTCTCGGTTTTAGTTTGTTGTTCCCAGTAAGGAACTGTTTGCATTTTTAAGGTAATTCCTATAAGCATCATCATCATCATCGTCATCATTTAACATTTGTTGTGCATGTTGGCACGGGCTGGACAGTTTGACAAGGGTCAGTAAGCTGAGGGAACGCACCAGACTCTAGTCTGACTTGGCATGGTTTTCTACAGCTGGATGCCCTTCCTAATGCCAACCATTTTACAGAGTGTAATGGGTGCTTTTGTGTACCACCGGCACAAAAAGGTGATCGTAGTATATACCTCAGCAAAATACATATTTTAAATATTTGACCGAAATTTGTATACTTGTATAGCTTCATAAATTCCTTGTCTGTTCACAGGCATTAATTTCAAATGTGTTTAAAAGACATTTTGTTAAGGATCTGAACTGAGCATTTTAATCTTCTTTGTTCTGTTGTTATCTTCAATAGAACTATTGACACATTCAGGCATAGAATTACAATAGTTCTTCTACACTTCAGCCATTTCTTTCACACTTCTTTTTTTCTTCGCTGTGATAAATTTCCGATTTTTCTACATTCTAACCTCATTTTATAGTCCTCATCATCATCATCGTTTAACATTTGCTCTTGTGCCTGCTTTTTAAACTTGAAAGACAAATCTCACAAACAGCTCATGTAGAAAATTTATTGCAGTTGAGGAGGTTGGCTTTTTATATTTACAAATTTCTGGCCACTTAGAGAAACTATCTACTACCACTAAGCAGTATGAACTGTTTAAGGGATCAGCAAAATCGATGTGTAGTCTCGAACACAGAATGTCTAATTTGGCTATCTATGCATTAAAGCTTTCATCCTCAGCATACCAGGATATCCAACAGGTAATTTCAGTGTTTCAGGTATTGCTATTCTCTGTGCATACATCAACATGCCATCACAAATTGCGTATAGGTTCATGTCTTGGTTTCATTTTGCACCAGTCCTGCTCCTATTTACTTCTCCTCACCACAGTATTCTTTTAATTTCTGTTATTTGTCCTTTACTGCATTTTGTTTTATGTCTTCTAGGGCTACCAGTAATTCATGTACCACATTCCACTTTTTATTTCTCCTTTTGATCTTAAAGCTGTGATTGCTGTATCTTCAAATGGCTTGCAGTGTTTCGGTATCGGTCTGGACAAACCATCCATATGCCCTAGTTTTTTTTATGGTAAATATTCCATTTTGTAGTCACAATTCAATAATGTAGTGCCCCATCGCTGTAGTCTATTTGCTGTGTGTGTAGGCATTCCCTTTTTAGACCCATATATTAACAGTAATGGGCGATGATCCTTTTGTAGATAGAAACTTTTTCCATGAATAAATCTATGGAATTTTTTCACACCAAATATTATTGCTAATGCTTCCTTTTCTATCTGGCTAAAGTTCCTTTCAGCTGGTAATAATGATTGTGATACCTGAGCTATAACCTTTTTACTCCCATTGCCATATTTGTGCAGAAGCATGGCTCCTACACTGTAATCACTTGCATCTCTGTAGCCAATATAATATCCAACTTCAGACGAAAATGCATTAATGATAAGTTCAATGTTAAAACATTTTTTAATTTGTCAAATGCCTCATTGCACTTATCAGTCCAGCACCATTTTGCATTTTTCTTTAGCAAATCATTTAGCGGGGCCTTTACGTTGTGTATATTGGGAATGTAAATTTGGTAGTAATTTACTAAACCCAAGAATACTTGTAGCAGAGTCACATTATTCGGTGTGGGCATATTTTTCATCGCAGTTACTTTGGATGGATCTGGTTTCTGTCCATTTTTATCCATTATCTGGCCCAAATATTTAATTTTCTTCTGAAAGAACTTGTATTTTACTTCACTTATCTTGAAGCTGCATTCTCTTATTGTTTCAGATACCCTTTTAGCATGTTCTACATGTTCATTTGGTTTGCTTTTTATTAGGATATCCTCTAAAGAAACAATAGCAAAATCACAGTCACCCAGCATTGTAACCATTACTTGCGGAAATATGGAAGGAGCCACTTTTACACTAAAGGGAAGCCACTTAAATTTAAATAAGCCAGAGTGTGTATTAATGGCCAATAAGTGTGAGTATCCTTCTACTTTGATTTGTAGACCTGCCTTTGAGAGGTCTAATTTTGAGAAGTTCCCTCTATTCAATTTTGTGAATACTTGCTCAGGACTCAGCAATGGGTAATTATGTGAGATTAAGCAATCATTTAACCCCATTGAAAAATCTGCACAAACTCTTAACTTATTATTTTCTTTTTCACGTAGACCGTAGGTACTATCCAATCTGAGTGGTCCATCTTCTTAATTATTCCTAGGCTTTCAAGTCTTTCAAATTCCTTATTTTCCTGTTCTAGCACTGCAAACGGTACATTCCATTTTGGCTTAAATACAGGTGTTTCACTTTGTATTACTGCAATTTTTGCCTTCATTTTCGTGCAGCAGCCCAGTTCATCTGAGAAAACCTCTGGAAATAAATGTTTTATTTTTCATTTCAGCTGCATTTGAACCTTCGACTGAACTGACTATATTCCCCACAAAACGCTTATGGGCATATCCCACAATTTGAACAGTTCCATCCACTCTATGCCGAATAGATTCACTGAATTTTTTAACACGTATACTACTTTTGCTGTTTTCATTTGGTCACAAACTGTCACATTACACACAAATTTACCTACAAAATACAGTCTTTTACCTATAACACTGTGCTAATTTTGTAGATTTTCTTAATTTCGGCTTACCAATATACTTCCAAGTATATTTATTTCTCAAGGGTGATACCACTTCCAGTATGTAACTGCATTTTTACTTTTTTTACATTTATGAATTTCCTCTTTGTCACATTACCATTTTCTTTCGACAACATCTTGTTTACTCTTTTTTCTTTGTTCCATAGTTTTGTCATCTTAGTTTTACTGTGTGCTTTTATGTGTCCAATTTTTCCACAATGGAAATGGTCCATTTTCTTAAATGAGCAGTTTTTTCTCAGGTGTAGACCTCCAATGCAAAACACAGGTTTTGCATTGGAGGTCTACACCTTTCTATTCTGCCAGTTTTGCGCTTGTTTCATTTGGGAGCAATCTTTGTTCAATTTTCTCTGTGTTGTGTCTTAAATTTACTATTCTTTCACAATCTTCTGAGAATT
>NC_043010.1:20152600-20177600 GCF_006345805.1 Octopus sinensis
AAAGCTGTTACTTGGAGTTTCACGTTCCTGTTCGTCGGACAGTTTTATTAAAAATCTTTAACAAAACTGTCTGACGAACAGGAACGTGAAACTCCGAGTAACAGCTTTTGTTACATTTCTGCTGCTTTTAAATAATAATAAAAAAAACATATATATATATATATATATATATATATATATCCCGTTCCTGAGAGACTTTGTCGCATGCAATCAAGCCTTATGCATAGCACTCACAGAAACGCATCTGAAACCGGACATAGCAGATGCGGAATTACACATACCACAGTATGTTGTACTACGGACTGTCAGGAAAGAAAGAAGTCATGGAGGAGTTGCTATGTACATCCGTGGGGACCTCACACCCCAGGTCCTTTTGTCATACTGAAACTCGGTGTGTGACACACTAATTGTACACATAAGGCAACTTGATGTAGTTGTGTGTGCTACATATCGCCCTCCAGATGCCCCAAGTCATATGGGCAAGTTTGAGGACTGCCTTTTAAAAATAGAAGAAGTTCTAACCACATTAGAACAACACATAAGTGTACTTCTCATGGGAGACTTCAACCTACCCAATGTCAGATGGCCCGAGGGCCTTTCTCTCCCAGGAATGACAAGATGTGAACGAGGACAGGCGAGGTCCCTCCTGAACCTCACCAACACCCTGTACATGGAGCAAGTAATACTCCAACCAACCAGAGTGGGTAACACACTGGATCTCTGCTTCACAAATAATATGGATCTCATCCATAATGTGAAAGTGACACCGACACTACTCTCGGATCACAACATGGTAGAGCTGACCATGTACGGGCCAAAAGAGAGCACGGACATGCAGCCTACAAGAAACCCTCAGAATCTTTCCAGCTTGAACTTCAATAAGGCAAACTGGAAACAAATTGAGAAAGAGATCCTCAAACAAAACTGGCCTGAATGTCTCTCCTCGCCGGACATCGACATGATACTTCAACAATTCATGTCCGTAATGCAAGCCATATGCTACAAATGTGTCCCAGAGAGAAAGGCCACTGTACACAAGAACAAAATCCCCAGAGAGAGAAAAATTTTAATGAGACGGCGCACAAAAATCTCAAATCGCCTAAACAAACAAATTGAAAGCAGTGAAAAGTCCCGCCTGAAAATAAAACTGTTGGAAATTGAAAATTGTCTGCAACTCTCCCATGAGAAGGAAAGAGCAGACAAAGAAGCCTGGGCTATAGACAACATAAAAACTAACCCCAGAGCTTTCTACAGGTATGCCAAAGAAACAGCTACGGTGCACTGTAGGATAGGGCCACTCCTTGAAAAGGATGGCACACTCACAGGAAAACCAATGAGGGTAAGTGAAATACTGAATGAACAATTCAAGAGTGTTTTCACTCCACCCTTTGGGCATTTCCAAATCAGCAATCCAACTGACTTTTTTACCACTGCAGATATAGAATCAGAGGCGGCGACGTTAAATTACATCGATATAAAGGAAGACGATGTAATAAAGGCTATAGATGAAATGAAAATAGACTCAGGTATTGGCAATCCTCCTAAAAGTATGTAAGAGAGTCTTAGCAAGACCACTGCAGTTCCTCTTTCAGAGCTTCCTTGCAGCTGGCAAACTTCCAAGAAAACTGAAGGAAGGTAAAATATGCCCTATTCATAAAGGAGGTAGCAGAGCGGAGGCCAAGAACTACAGACCTATCTCTCTGACCTCACACATCAGCAAGGTCATGGAACGAATAGTCAGAAGGAAACTAATCACCTTCCTTGAAGAAAATGACTTGCTGCCTGACACCCAACATGGTTTCCGACCAGGAAGAAGCTGCTTAACTCAGCTCCTGCAGCACTATGACTGGGTGCTGAAACAACTGCTCAACCACTCAAATGTGGAAGTGATATATCTCGACTTCGCAAAGGCCTTCGATAAAGTCGATCATGGAATGATATGTCACAAGCTGCGTGATCTTGGCATAGTTGGAAAACTAGGAGAATGGCTTCACGACTTTCTGAAGAATAGAAGTCAGGTGGTAGTAGCCAATGGGGCCACTTCCATTAGCACGCAAATAGTGAGCGGTGTTCCACAGGGCACTGTTTTGGGACCACTACTGTTCATAATGGCCCTCTCAGACATGCCCTCAGCCACGCGGAGAGCCACGATCACAAGTTATGCAGATGATACAAAAGTTTCACAGGCAATACAGAAACCTGAAGACACTAGGCACCTGCAATATGAGCTGGACGAAATATACAAGTGGGCTGAAAAGAATAGCATGCAGTTCAATGCTGGAAAGTTTCAAGCTTTATACTATCAGCATGCAAAACTGAATGCAATACCCAAGGAATACACTGGACCCGGAGGGATTGCAATCCCAGAGGCACAATCAGTGCGTGACCTGGGTATTCACATGAGTGATGACGCGACCTTTCATGTACATGTTGCTAAACTGACAATGAAATGCAGACGGCTGGCTGGATGGATTCTTAGAACCTTTAGAACAAGAGAACAAGAAACCATGATGGTCCTCTGGAAGACACTTGTCCTAAGTCACTTTGACTATTGCTCTCAGCTATGGTCACCATCCAGTGTCAAGTTGATCACAGAACTTGAGGCGATCCAACGAAGCTACACGAAGAAGATAGCCTCTATGCAGAATGTAAGCTACTGGGAAAGACTCAAGAGATTAAAATTATATTCCCTGGAGCGTAGGCGGGAAAGATATGCCATAATATACATCTGGAAGATCCTGGAGGGAAGTGTCCTGAACTTTGGCATCGAGAGTTACGCAAACGCCAGAACTGGGCGCCACTGCGTGTTGCCTAGGACTCCAAACTTGCCATCAAGATGTAGGACAAGATTCTGTGATAGCCTGGGCTTCCGAGGCCCCAGCTCTTCAATATCCTCCGATGAACCTGAGAGACCTGCATGGGGTGGATACAGGTGTCTTTAAAATGGAGCTGGATCTCTTCCTGTCAGGTGTCCCAGATGAACCAACTTCACGGCAGGAGGGGCAGATGAGGGCAGCTGCATCGAACTCTCTCATGCACCAAATAGCAGTTGCTAGAAAGCCTCCATGAAGTGAAACCAAGTAGCAACACCAAATGGCGGTGCCCCAGCATGGCCACAGCTCGTGAGCTGAAACTGGAATCAATCAATCAATCAATCAATCATATAGAACAAGAAGCTTGAGAAGTATTTTGCCCAGATTGATAATCCATATTAAATAACATCTTATTCTGATTTCTTAAGCTCCTTGTTAATATAAAAACATCAGGCTGACAAAAGGTTTTCTGATTGGTACAGAACTCCAGGTAATCCAAAGACCAGATCTGAAGTCGAAGTTCATCACCAGTTGACTTTGTAAATCCACTGTTGTATTCCCCAGTTCATATGATGTTTTCACTAAGTGATATTTACAAAAGAACGGAATACATCTTTTATTTATTTGTGTCTCTAGGGCTTACAACTGCTTCTGATATGCATTATAGGTGTGTTCAAGGTTCTGTTTAGTCAATCAAAAGAAGCTAAATGACCTAAAGAAATATGAGTCCATGCTGGGAGTAGCAAATGTAATGGAGACATGGGAGGGGAAAAGAAAAGAGAAAGGAAAAAACAATAGGAGATAAAAAGCAGAAGAGAGAGAGAACAGGAAATGAAGGGAGTGAGTGGGATAGAAGCTTGTCACTATTATGTCTATTAGGAAATAGGTCAAGCAATCTGCCTAGGCTGTTGTTAGCAAGGAGGCATAGCATCAACAAGCCTTGGTAAAAGTGCATGGCTCAGTGGTTAGAGTGTTGTGATCACAACCATGAGATAGTGGGTTCGATTCATAGAACAGGCTGTGTATTGTGTTCTTGAGCAAGACACTTTACTTCACGTTGCTCCAGTTCAGTCATCTGTAGAAATGAGTTGCGATGTCACTGGCGCCAAGCTCTATTGGCCCCTTTGTCTTTCCCTTGGATAACATTGGGGGCGTGGAGAGGGGAGGCTGGTATGCATGGGTGACTGCTGGTCATCCATGAACAGCCTTGTCTGGCCTTGTGCCTCGGAGGGGAACTTTCTAGGTGCAATCCCATGGTCATTCATGACCAAAGTGGGCCTTTACCCTAAGGTATTGAACTTTGATACTTGCCGCCTTCTCCAGTGGTCAATTTACAGTTAAATCTTATGGAGGCCTTTTCTAGTTGGATTACCGCTGCATTATAGTTATTCAAGCATGTTCTTTAGGACGGACTTGATTTCCCTAGTTATTCAAAGTTTGGGATGTTTAAAAGAAAAATAAAAGAAGACAGCTCAAATTACATATGAGTTAATATGAAAAATAAATGAGTGGAAATTAAACTGGTGAGTGTGTTAGATATTAAGGCAGTATGACCCTCCCCAGATGCAACAACATGGTAAAAATTAGAGAGATTAGAAGTTTAAAAAATTGAACCCCAAAATATTAGGTTGGTGCATAATTATTGCGGCTTTATTTCAATAAATTTTATTCAACAAAAAACTTAAACAAAATGCTAATTTAAACAAAACGCCAAACAGAAATTGAGGTAGATGGTGAATATGCTCCGGAAATATCATTTAAAGATGATTTTGTTACATGTTGTTATTTTTGTTGAATAAAATTTATTGATAAAAAGCCACAATAATTATGCACCAACCTAATAAAAGGATAATTATAATAAAATGCGAAAATAAATATAAAAGAATACCAAAGCAAAAACTAAAATAAAGAATGGTAAGATAAATAACAAGCAGTAAACAAATAGGATACAAAGAGTTAAGTAAACAGGGTGAAATACTGTTGACTTTGGGACATATTCAAATAGGTTGGTTTACAATAAAGAACATGAACCCGAACGCTGCAGAGGAACAAAAGTAAATGCAGCTGTATACAAGTATGATTGACATGTGCAAATATACAACAATGCAGAAAATAGGAAACAAAATGAAAAACAACAAAAAAAAACACACAAAATTTAAAGTAGAGTGAGAAGTAAAAATTAAGCATTTAATCATTATTACCAAAGAAAGAATGTGTCAAGAAAAAAAGAAATAAAACAAGATGTCTTCTTTATTTGTTCTTTCTGACTATCTGACCACGTGCTGTCAATAATGACGGCTAAATGTAGTATTTTATATATAAATGAGAGCGCTCAGAGAGTGCAAACCTCTGCCAAGGCAACACTAACGTCCTCTCAATTATTAAACAGAGACGGTTTTTAAAATGAGAATGTCTGAAATAAACTCGACTGCTCTCACAAACGAGAATAATAAGAATGAACCTAACTGCTCAAAAATTAAATAAAAGAACAGGAAAAATAATCCAGAATCTTTGTCCACTACCAGATTGATCCCAAAGTCTAATCAGTTTGTGCCAGTCATAAGTCCAAACATCCCTGAAAGTTTCATCTGAATCCATCCAGCGGTTCTTGAGATATCTTGTCCACAGACAAACAACCAAACAAACATGACTGGACTCAATACCTCCGCCTTCATGAAGGCGGAGCTAACTAGAGAATAACAAAATAAAACCATCAGAATAAAATGACATAGAAGGTAATTAAGTACAAAAACAAATATTATAATATAATTGCAATCCTCCCATTGTCCACGGTGCCAAGGGCACCATCCGAGCGTGATTGTTGCCAGAGTGCCTAACTAGCTTCCGTGCCGGTGGCATATAAAAGGGCACTATTTGAGTGTGATTGTTACCAGCGTTGCGTTACTGGCACTTGTGCTGGTGGCGTGTGTAAAAAGATTCAAGTGAGGTCATTGCCAGTATCACCTGACTAGCCCCAAGCCGGTGGCACGTAAAATGCACCCACTACACTCTCCGAGTGGTTGGCATTAGGAAGGGCATCCAGCTGTAGAAACTCTGCCAGATCAAGATTGGAGCCTGGTGCAGCCATCTGGTTCACCAGCTCTCAGTCAAAATCGTCCAACCCATGCTAGCATGGAAAGCGGACGTTAAACGATGATGATGATGATACAGGGGTAGGACAAAGTAATGGAAACACCTAGCATCATAGCATCATAATTTTGAAATATCAATAAAACTGTCAAAAGCTTGTTTAATTTTTTGTTTTTTGGTTTATTATTAGTGTTGCTTAATATGTTTTGCTAAAATTGCTGTTTCTTTTCAGATATCATCAGAAAAAGGTCATTAAAATGATAGATCTATCGGACTTTTAAAGAGGTCAAATTGTTGGTGCTCGTATGGCAGGTGCTAGCATAACGAAAACAACCGAAATGTTTGGGGTATCAAGAAGACTGTCTTTAAAGTAATGACAGCCTTTAAGAAAGACAGTAAAAACCTTGTTGAAACAAAACTTCAGAAGAATACCAAAACTTTCAGATAGGGACCGTCGGACTCTAACGTGAATTGTTAGAAAGGAACACAAAAGTGCAGCTCCCAAAATTACTGCAGGGCTTAATGACCACCTCGAGAACCCAGTTTCCACAAAAACTGTTCGCCAGGAGCTGCATAAAGCCGGATTTCACAGGAGGGCTGCAACCAAAAAACCACTACTTTCAAAAACAAATGTTGTAAAGCATTTAGAGAGGAGTAAAAACTACAGAATTAGTCCCTAGCCCCTTCGTTACTTAGCCAGCCGAGAGTACCCATTGTTATTTAAATGTCAATTTAAGCACAAATCTCGTTAGTACATTTGTGAAAATATGTGATTTCACTTTGTAAATAGTTGGGTTATAGTATCCGACATTGCTTGACGTGATATCCGAACTCAGTGAATTTTGGGAGGTTTTTTTCCACATTTTTTCGGCATCAATTTTTCTTCAACTTTGAAAATGGATAGGAGTTTCATGTTGTCAAGCATTGATTCCGAATTTAAAGCTTTTTCAATGGAAAATATGGAGATATTGAGAAAAAGAATGAATGAGGTACAAAAGTACGTGGTGTATAATAATGAATGGGATATTTCTGTATCCGAAACTGAAAGCAGTGATTCCAAAGAAACAAAGCGGCGATAGTGACAGAAAAGATGATTTTACATCGGAATGAAGTAAAAACTTGAAAAATATTTTTATTAGCAATTTTTTTGAGGAGATAGAGTTTATCTATAGTCTTTCTTAGGAAGCGAAACCTTTAGACTTTTATTTTTTTCAGTATGCTTGTTTGAAGCGATCACTGGTGAAGCAAATACTGGGTACTGCTCTGGATTAGTTTTTTATACAGGGAAAATAATGTTAGTCAGCATGGCCTAGGGTACGATGTGGTCTGGAATTTATAACTTCCATACCATAACCAGGGCCGTATATTATTTTTTGACCGATTTCTTTAGTTCGGTCAAACTTGCGGTGGATTTAGGTGGATTCCAGTATTTCAGTTTATTCCACCTTTATGGTACACCTGTTGTGCATTAAATTCAACTGATGATCTAGTGATGTGCACAATTCTTTTATATCGAAATTTTGTTGCATACCCATTTGAATATTATCTGATGATTCATTTTCTATGGTGATGTTTAAACAAAATTTTAATATTTTTACCTTTTGCTCAGTTTACCTGGACTTACCTGTAATTAAGTCACTTTGAAACAAAAGTTATGCAATAGAATTGCTTAAGAACCCCTTCTTTAATTATGTTCCAAATATTACATTAATATGTTGATAAGTAAAAAAGTGACAGTTGTTTAATGAAACTAGTCTAAATTCATGATTATTTCAGAATTTAATTGAAACTCATGAGGGGTATATTTTGGTCAGAAATATAGTAACGAAAGGGCTAGAGCAGTGGAAGGATGTCATGTTTTCAGACAAGTCATTGTTTACTTTATTTCCAACCACTGGCTGAGTATACATGTGGAGACAGCCAAAAGATGCATTTGACTCAGACTGCCTTCTTCCAACTGTTAAACATGGATCTGTGATGATATGGGGGGCTATATCTTGGAAATTCAATGGTTTCCCTTCATGGGAAAATTACTAGTCAAGACTATTTAAGCATTTTATCAGATCAAATTCATGCTATGGTTGCAGAACTGTTTTTGGAGGGAAATATAATCTTTCAGGATGATAATGCACCAATTCATAAAGTTGTTACTGAATGGTATGAGGAACATTCTAGAGAAGTTGAACATCTTATCTGGCCACTACAGTCCCCAGATCTCAATATTATCAAACATTTATGGTGCATTTTAGAAAAACAAGTAAGGAGTCGATATCCTCCACCATCATCACTACAAGAACTGGAGACTGTTTTAGCTGAAGAATGGACAAAAATTCCTTTGGAAACAATTCAGACTTTGTATGAGTTCATACCTCGTAGAATTCAAGTTGTAATTACTGCCAAAGGTGGCCCTACTCCATATTAAAATGAATTTGTTTGAAATTTTAAGGTGTTTCCATAATTTTGTCCAACCCCTGTCTATATATATATATAAAATATAAATTAGAGATAAAACCACTATGATGCCATTCAAACAGTGATAGACATAAACCAATACATAAATAACGAATAATATATATAATTAATATAATATATAATATATATATATATATATTTTCAAAAATGAATGATAAATATAATATAACAAATTATTATTATATTTATCATTCATTTTATACTTTTTGAAAATATATATATAAAATATATATATATATTGAAAATATATATATAAAGTTTTGTGCAATGTTTGGGAGCATATGCATTATGAGCTCATTGACAGTTGGTACCATCTCACTACAGGCTTCTCTGCCTTCCCACCGACTCTATATGATGATAACTTTCAGAAAATTGGATATTTTTTAATGAAATTTTCTACAAATAATGTTATATCATGTAGATTCTGAATATACGAAATGTTTTTGGGGAAAATGTTTTAGGAGTAGGTGGGGAGGCTTTTTTTTGGGAAATTCACCGGAGTCCACTTCTATTTGTCTTAACTTTCAGGAAAATGGATATCTTTTAATGAAATTATCGACAAATATACTTATAGGCACAGGAGTGGCTGTGTGGTAAGTAGCTTGCTTACCAACCACATGGTTCCCAGTTCAGTCCCACTGTGTGGCATCTTGGACAAGTGTCTTCTACTATAGCCTCGGACCAACCAAAGCCTTGTGAGTGGATTTGGTAGACGGAAACTGAAAAAAGCCCGTCGTATATATGTATATATATATACTGTATATATGTGTGTGAGTGCATGTATGTTTGTGTCTGTGTTTGTCCCCCCAACATCGCTTGACAACTGATGCTGGTATGTTTAAGTCCCCGCCACTTAGCAGTTCGGCAAAAGAGACCGATAGAATAAGTACTGGACTTACAAGGAATAAGTCACGGGGTTGATTTGCTCGACTAAAGGTGGTGCTCCAGCATGGCTGCAGTCAAATGACTGAAACAAGTAAAAGAGTATACCTTGGACTATGTAGATTCCAAACATATAGGATTTTGGGGGAAAACAATTGGGAGTTATTTTTGAGAACTGTTCCCCCCACTGGGAACAGTTTTAATGATATAACACATATTCATAGAAAATGACATTTAAAAATATCCATTTTTCTGAAAGTTATCATCATCCAAAGTCAGGGTGGGGGGCGCAATATTTTTTTTAATAAAAAAATATTGCCCCCTCCCCTGAAGTTTGAGCATGCATTGCGGACACATACACAGACAGGATATTTTATATTAAGAAGATACACATAAGAATAAGCATATTAAAAGGGGTCTGTGGGGAAAACTCATTTAAATAAAAGGGGTCCTTGGTAGTGAAAAGGTTGGCAGCCACTGGTCTAGTATTATAATTATTGATTTCAAATTTTGTTACAAGGCCAATTTTGGGCGATGGTGTAGGTGGGGGGTAAGTCAATTACATTGACCCCTGTTTTCAACTGGTAATTGTTTAATTGACTCCAAAAGGATGAAAGGCAAAGTCAACCCTAATGGTATTTGAACTCGGAATGCAAAGTCTAAGGAAATGGTTCTAAGCATTTTCCCCAGTGCAGTAACTGTTCTGTCAGCTCACTGCCTCACCTATTATAAAGATTAACTTTTTGTATATTAATTAATTCATACGGTTCTATATTTCAGAGATGAGGAATTATGTACATTATTTACATTTGACGGATATTTGTCCTCATCTTGTTTGTTGTTAACACAACGTTTCACCTGATGTACCCTCCAGCCTTCTTCAGGTGTCTTGGGGAAATTTTTAACCTGGGTTCTCATTCCTAAGGTATTTTTTGATGTTGTTATTATTATTCAGATCACTGCCTGGAATCAAACTTGGAATCTTGGGGTTAGTAGCCTGCGCTCTTAACCACTACACCATATGCCGTGGGCTGCTAACCCCAAGATTCCAAGTTCGATTCCAAGCAGTGACCTGAATAATGATGATAATAATAATAACAACAACATTGACATTTACCTTAGGAATGAGAACCCAGGTTCGAAATTGTGTTAACAACAAACAAGATGATGACAAACACCCGTCAAATATAAATAATGTAAATAATTAATTCAGTTAACACTTATTAAAATTACAATCTAATTAAATTGTGTAATTTAACATGATTTTCATTTTATTTTCAGGGAGACTGCCGCACAGTATGAAAAGACTTCGAATATCTGTGAGGTCGCTCATAGTGTTTGTTTTGGTTGTGTTTGTTTTCTTTTTGTGGTTCACCGTTGACCCACATGTGACCCACAGCCATAAGCGCCTTAATGCATCAGCAGCTGAAGTTGACCTTCGTCTTATTGTAATCGTCTACGACAGAGCGGAATCTCTGAAGAAGTGTCTGGATTCTTTAAACCATGTGGATTATTTAAGTGACACCGTACACATCGATGTTTGGATCGACCGGTCGGTAAGTGGGGGAATAGATGATTTGACTTACGTAGCTGCTCAGAGTTTTATCTTTGACCATGGCACTTATGAAGTCCACGCTCACACCAAACATGTAGGTATATATGGTCAATGGATTGATACTTGGCATCCGAGGAAGGACTCGGAAGAAATTGCTGTCATCATTGAAGATGATGTCAATATGTCACCATTTTTCTATCGGTATCTGAAAGCTGCACATAAAAAATATAAAAATTATGGCAGTATAAATGGATTTGCTCTTCAGGGTATAAGTATAAAGCATGGCGGTGGGACTGGATATTTAAGTGCTCCACATGGCAATTTAGTATTTCTTTATCCAATCCTTGGCACCTGGGCATTTTCTCCAAAAGTGAACAATTGGCGTGCTTTTGTAGAATGGTTTCACACTAACTCACCCAATCCGAAATTTATTCCAAGAGTGCCAAATATTTTACCAACAAAATGGTATCAAAGGGGTATGAATAGGGGTGGGAATATAAACCCCAAAGTATGGTCAATGTGGCACATTTATTATGCATATCTTAACAAAGAAGTGACGTTGTACAAAAACTCGCCAGACAAGAAATCATTTTCAATCAATCGAAAGGAGAAAGGACTTCATTATGGCACCAGTGATAAATCCTTAGATCCTATAATTACCACATGGAATAATTCCTATATCAATTTTCCGGACAAACCTATTATTTTGAACATCAGAGGAAAAGTAGCACAAAATGTACAATTAGCATGGAAGCCCAATTAAAGAGGTAGATAAAACAACACAAACACATATTACTGGTATTTTTAAAGTTTAAAAATGGAAAAGAAAACAAGACAAAAACACAGAACAAACAAAATATAAACAAGAAACTGCTGTTCCAGGAATCCTGCGTACTCCAATATTTTCTTTTTTAAATTAACGAATATTTAAAATATTTTCAAAGTATGGATGAAGTGAGGACCCAAATATTGTTTCATAATTTTTGTGTGAAGAAGAAAGAATTCCATAACACTATCTTCATCTCTTTGAAAAATTACTTAATGGAAAAATTCTTTCAGTATATTTTTTCACTGTAGGAACAATCTAGATGTTTCTGATTTTATTTTTTGATATTTTAACTGTTCACATTATGAAATTTTAATAATTTTTTTCTTCACTTTTTTTTTGTATGTGATATTTCTTTTGTTTTTGTTTTTGACAGTAAAGAAGGAAAGCTGTATGTGAGTGTGTATATATATATATATATATATATATGTACACACATATATACATATATATACACATATGTATATATATATATACATATATATATATATATATATATATATATACACACATATATATAAGTTCAGCAAAATTTAGATTCAAATGAATATGGTACTTAAGTTAGATGCACCAGAATTTCGTATGGTGTTATCCATATAAATCCATGGGGTGATTATAATCAAAATAAGCAACAAGAATAACTTCAGTAATTTGGTACGATCATTTCACGCTACATCATTTTATCAAATGTTGTAAATATTACAACAGTTTTAAAATGCTGAGCACTCATCAGCCATTAATAGAGGTTTTCCATTAATACATAATTTTCATATCAAGTGATAACATTATAGAGAAGGTAGATATATAGACAAAGATGTGGATTTAAATTTTAAGAACATTTAAGGTAGTGGAGTTTATCAACTGACAGAATAATATTCAGTTCAGAATAATATTCAACTGCTAAGTTCAAAGCAACTGAATATTATTCTGTCGGTTGATAAACTCCACTACCTTAAGTGTTCTTAAAATTTAAATCCACATCTTTGTCTATACATCTACCTTCTCTATAATGTTATCACTTGATATGAAAATTATGTATTAATGGAAAACCTCTATTAATGGCTGATGAGCGCTCAGCATTTTAAAACTGTTGTAATACTTACAACATTTAATAAAATGATGTAGTGCAAAACGATTGTACCAAATTACCGAAGTTATTCTTGTTGCTTATTTTGATTATACATATATATATACACACACATACATATATATTTACATGTATATATGTGTATGTATGTAGATATAAAATAAATATATGAAAGAAAGGCATCCAACCACAGGGAACATGCCAAAACACATGTTGGAGCATGACATGGCCCTCTCACTTGTCTGTTCCTGTTGAACTGGCCAACCCATGACAGCATGGACGATGGACATTAAATGATGATGATGATGGTATAGGCATATGTGTGTGTGTGTGTAATATATATATTATATATATATATATGTGTGTGTGTGTATGTGTGTATTTGTATACTGGAAGACAAACCAGGCCTTGCTCGGGATTAAGATAGTTTATTATTGTTTTACTTGTTTTGGTATTATAACCCGGTTTCATTCAGGTCTACGCAGGCCACATTTTAAAAGACGAAGAATGTTGCTCTGGAGACCATGTGTTTCAAATGAGCAAACTCAAAATTGCTATGCAAACTCGCCAACACTTTTAACATAGGTGTGTAAATTTTCAGCTCAATCTGACCACATATGCACACTTATATATATACATACGCATTAAATATATATGCACATATATACGCATTATATACATGCACACACACACACACACACAAATATATATATATATATTATATATATATATATATATATATGCATTATGTATACATATGTATACACATTATATATATATACACACAAATATATATTCAAATATTGATATATACACTTTATATATATATACACACATTATATATATATAGAAGTTATATATACACACACATTATATATATATATATATATATTATATATATATATTATATATATATATATATAAATTATATATATATATATATATATATATATATATTTATACACACACACACACACACACACATATATAAATTAACATAAGAAATATCTGATTAATAATATCTGTTATTATTGTGTGGTGGTGGTGGTGGTGGTGGGCGATAATAATTCACCATTGTAAAAGCCCTGTAGCGGGAATATTTAAACTTTAAGAGAGTGAAATATATTTCCGACACAATATAATTATACTATTTTATTCCTCTCCATTAATCACGCTTGCGGCTGTCAACACATTCTCTTTATAGATACAGAAAGACGTACAGAGAGAGAGAGAGAGAGGCTGGGGAGAAAGAACAACGAATAGACAGTGAATTCGGAGAGGGAAAGAGAGTGAGTAGAAGCTGTCAAAAGCCGTTATAGAGATAAATAGGAGGGAAGGGGGAAAGAGAGAGATGGAAGAAGAAAGGGTGATAACCGTAAGTGAGAAACAACAAACACTTGTCAAAGTTCGTTTAAAGACTAATTTTCACTCTTTTTGCCATAGCAACCACATCTTTATAGCTTGCGAATTTTAACCATCGCGGGTCTCAGCCTCACCACGCATTTAGTTATTTGTGTTTCCTTGGAGGTGACTCCATTGGCCACCACTGCCTACCTTCTATCTTTTAGGAAGTTGTGCAACCTCTCTCCAAGTTTTCCGCCTATGCCGAGATCACGCAGTTTGTCACAGATCATACCATGGTCAACTTTATCAAAGGCTTTTGCAAAGTCGAGATATATCACATCTACACTTGAGCCATTTAGTAGCTGTTTTAACGCCCAGTCATAATGTTGCAGGAGCTGTGTTAAACAGCTTCTACCTGGTCGAAATCCATGCTGGATGTCAGTCAGAAAGTCATTTTCTTCAAGGAACATGATTAGTTTCTTGCAGCCTATTCGTTCCATGACTTTGCTGATGTGTGAGGTCAGAGAGATAGGCCTATAATTTTTAGCACCTGCTCTGCTTCCTCCCTTATGAATAGGGCATATTATCCCTTCTTTCAATTTGACTGGGAGCTTACCACTTGCAAGAAAGCTCTGAAAAAGAAGCTGTAGCAGTTTTGTAAGGGCTCATTTGCACGATTTGAGAAGGGTTGCTGGAAATCCATCAGGTCCAGCAGCTGAGTTTGTGTCAGTGTCAATGTATATATATATTATATATTCTGTTATTATTTTAATTGTTTCACTCATTTGACTGTGGCCATGCTGGAGCTCTGCTTTAAAGGGTTTTAATCGAAGAAATTGACCCCAGGACTTATTCTTTATATATATATATATATGTAAAAATTATATATATATATATATATATGCAAAAATTATATATATATATAATGTACTGTTCTGTGTTAGAAAATTCAACAAAAAAGCTACTCCATCGGGTGAGAGATAAATATTATGTATTTAAAGGATTCAATATATGTCTTTAAATGCTATTAATAGTTTCATGTGTTGATAAATATCTTAAACATATTCTTATTCTTCAAGCACAAACCACATATCCTGAAGAATATTTCTCAACATATGAAACTATTAGTAGCACGTGAAGACATGTATTGTGTCCTTTAGACAAATAATGATTTTTTATATATAATTCCTCTTTGTCTTTTCCTCACTCCCTCTCTCACATATCTTGGCCCTCTCTTTCTTTAATTCCCACTTCCCCCCTCATTTATCTCCCCTGTAACATTCCTTTTGTCTCTTTATTTTTCTAATCCTTCAATCCTGCTGCCCCCCCCTCTCCTTCTTCCATGTGACCAGTGTCTGGCCAGCCATCATCTGTCTTTCTTGGCCTGACTGCCGACAGCCAACATCTCTTATGTCCATCTGCTGCATTCCTGTCTTAAGGTTTTCACTTCATACATGCCAGCCCAATTTGATTCTAATGCTCTTAGCTTAGACTTTGGGGGGGGGGGGGCAACAAGATCAAACTGTCTCAAGTGTAACTGCTCAAAACAATAAGGACTTCTGGTAACTTGACCGAAGAAAGAAGACCACAAATGACCTATCTTTTTCTACCTGTCCTTCTAATTGTTGTTTCTCCTGTCTGCCTTTGTATCATCTATCTGTCCAAATGGTTTTTGTCCTCTATTTTTGTTCCATTTTTTATATTTATATATATACATACATATGTCTAAATGTGTGTGTCTCTCTCTCTCTTTATATATATATATATATATATATATATATATATACTTGGAAATGGATGCATGGCATTCAGTCATATAATAAAATAGATAAAATATATATATAGGCATATATACATACATCAGTTGTTGGCTGTTTATCTACTCCACATTTCGAGCAATTCATGACAATATGAGGCTTCGAGGAAACCGTTGCTCCTGTAAGCCAAAGTAGAATCTGGGATTTTGCGGAGAGTCAAAGCTGGTAAGAAAAATAGGACAATGAAACAAATAGTGAGGGCTGCTAAGCCAGATGAGATAAGGTGATAAATGCTGAGCAACATTCTTTGTATATATATTATATAAATATATATATATATGTATATACACAAACATGTCCTATATATATATATACACACACACTCACACTCACACATACACACGCATACAAACATATACATCATGATCATCATCATCATCATTTAACGTCCGTTTTCCATGCTAGCATGGGTTGGACTGTTTGACCAGGGTCTGGTAAGCCATGGAGCCTGCACCAGGCTCCATACATGTTTATATATGTGATTTCTTTTCACTACAAGCAAGATTATGTGATGTTTGTTTCCCAGCTGATTCTCATATTGCTCATACCATCAAATTGGAATCCAGCCTAGTTCTGACAGAAGTCTTCTTCCTGTGCAGCACATTCGCTCTCTCCAGTACAGTTTGTATTTGTGGTGTGTAGTTGTGATTAACGGTGTGATGGCAAAGCATTTATAATAAAAACAATTTTGCATTAATTTGATAGGTTACTCTGTACTTCTATAGAGTCCAAATTTATTATTCTTAAACTTTGACAGTGACTTCGAAGTTTTGGTTAGCTAAGCCATTGTCAGACTTTCAATAATATTCTTTTTTTTTTTAAGAATATAAATACATACATAGATATACACACACACAACACACACACACACACACGTGTATATATATATATATATATATGTATGCCCATATGCATGGACTTAAGAATACGTGCAATGTATGTGTGGACCTAACATGTGTATACATGTGTGACTGCTATGACAACAAGATGGCTCTTCTAAATATCTGGCTACTTGTCTCTGTTATCATATTTTCAATTGATCTTTATCGATCAACACTCTGCGCACAGCTGGGGTAACAAGCTTTTAACTGCTTTATGTAAATACATACATACATATGTGAATATATGTATATACATTTGTATGTATATAAATGTATGTAAATATATATATGTATGTATATTTGTATATCTCTCTATATATATACGTGTGTGTATATATATATATATATATGTATATATACACACGTACACATAAATATTTATATAGATACATATATATATGTTATACTTGGAGGTACATAAAATGTATATGTATGTATATATATATATATATATATATATTATATATATATATATATATTATATATATATATAATATATATATATATATATATATATATATATATATACACACATAAATATATATATATACATATTATAGATGTGTATATATGTGTGTGTGTTTGTATGTATGTATATGTATATATGTAGTCATATGTGCTTGAAGCAGGCAGTTTTTGGCAAAAGGAAAAGTGCCTGGGTGTCAGATATCAGCTTCAACTGATTCTGTCTGATCCAAACAAATGTGGAAAAGTTGGTGTTAAAGAAGTGACGATGATGATTTTCTTTGACCGTTGGTTTGCTGGATATGGTTTGACCCGGTGATAAATAACAGGAATAACAGCTCTGTCACATAGTAGAATTGGCAGTTATTTACAGACTTGCTTAAAGATTTGATGCAGAATTTGGATTGATCTAATGAATGTTTTGTTGATGAAGTATTCAGTGGTGAATTTATATTTACACCTTCCATTAAAGAGAAGTTGAAACAAACGTTGATATCTTTAAATATCTGTTTCTTTTGAAGGAACAAAATTATGATCATGCCTGCTACCATCACAGAATGCTTGCATGGGTCAGACAGATTTTGTTGAGACAGATTTTCTACAGCTTGATGCCCTTCCTATTGCTAACCTTCACCTGTATCCAAGTATGGCATAATTTCCTCTTACTTCCAAGCATGAACAATCCAATTGCTGATATATAAAGAAAAGCTAGTAAATTGAGTTTAAAACAGAAGATCAATTAAACAAATGTTTGATCCATTTGTTATTTTGAAATTTTTTCCATAGGTTTCAAGCATTTTAAAAAACAAACAAAAAAATGGTGGTTAATGCAATTTCACACTTCTTGAAAAGTACATTTTTAAAAAAAAATATTTTTGTATTCCTACATTTTAGATGTCGGAGATTTTTTCAAAAAAATGCATTTTTTTGAAAAAGTTTTTGTATTCCTATGTTTTTGATGTCAGAGATTTTTAAAAAAATGTATTTTTTCAAGGAGAGGTGCAAAACTGCATTAGCCCCCCTCCCAAATGTCACTCCCTTCATCATGTCACAGAGAATCTAATTCCATCTTGCATGAGTTGCTGTCAATGATGGAGAAATACTTTTGGTCGTTCAATTGATTATCGTTGTTTTGTGATAACTGCTGATGAAAGTTCTGATTATCAATCACATGTTTTATCATATATTGATTTAATTTGGGAAAAACCTCAAAAAATTATATTGAAAGAACATATTGTATTAATAATGTGACACATTACACATTGCATCTCGGAATTTTTCCACTAACCTGCTTTGCTATCTTCTTTCAAAATATTTGTTAAATATTTACCTTATTCTGTCCATTATAACATTCTTTTTATTACACAATCCATCTTAATGTCAACTGACATTTCATCAACCAGTTTTACATTTTTTATTTTACCTCTTTCTTAAAATCTGCTTTTCAAGCTTCTTTCTTCTATTTTCATTTTATTTATACCCATCTTTACTAGAAGTTAACATGCCTTATTTTGTTTTAGTTATATAATTTCCACAGAGTATGTATGCATACATATATGTACATACTCAGATGTATGTATGTATGTATGTATTTAACATCATTTAACATCTATGTTCTATGGTGTTAGAAAGGGCATCTGGCCATAGAAACCATTCCAAAGCAGACAGTGGAACTTGGTGCAGCCTTCTGGCTTACCAGCTCCTGGCAAACCGTCCAACCCATGCCAGCATGGAAAACGGATGTTAAATGATGATTATGATATATGCTGATGATGATGCACATGTGTGTGTATATATGCATGTATGTATTGTATATATATGCTTATATCTGTCTGTATATATACATACATATATTTTTCGTTCTCTCTCTTTCTCTCTCTACACATATATATATATATATATGTATGTGTGTGTTTATATATATATATATATATGTATGTATGTGTGTGTATATATATATATATATATATATGTATGTGTGTGTATATTTATATATATATGTATGTATGTGTGTGTATATTTATATATATATATATATATATATATATATATATATATATTATTGTATTATGTTCCATTACCTTTAAGCCTGAATTTTGATGATATTCAAGTATTTATTTTTGGGACACTTGGGCCAAAGTAAAAAATAACATTAAACCTGGTTTACCAACTGCATGTCTTTCTTTCTTTATTAACCAATCATCTCATAAAATTCAGTATTTTTCTTTGTTTTTTTTTGTGTAATATTTATATGATTACTCTTGAAGTGTTGACAGTTTTGGGCAATTCCGTACAATGGGTAAAAGATTTTCTGGAAGGGAGGCTCAGGAACAGTTTCTTGCTTCCATCATAATATTCACAAATACCCTTGAAATCCTTACTGCAAGTTAATGAATTACTCCAATGTTCTTTGATTATTGTGTTCTATGCTTGCTCTGTTTGTGGTGCTTCCTGTTATTACTTTAAGGTTGGTATAGATAGAACCTTTGTGGATGAAGTGTCTTGACCAAGGACAACTGTCTGTCAGATTTACCTATAAGCTTGACAGGCTGAAACCTCTGGCCTGAGATGCATAATATCCCTCACACTGTCATGGACCTTCTGGGAGGGTCTCAGAAATGGATTAGCCCAGCACCTTTCTTCATCTACATCTAGCATTAAGTGTGGACAGTGCCAGTGATGAGACATGACCCATTTCCTGTTTAGCTGGAATTATTTTGGTCATCGTGTTGCTGTTTTGTCTATTGATTAGCAGCTAATCACGTACTTCAGACTATGGTGAATGTCTCATTTTGTCCTTTCAAAGCAGTTATGACAAATATTAAAACGAAATTAAAAATGGAGATAAGGTGGCAACATCTTGTAGTTTGCTTCAAGTTTGTATTTCTTATCAAAATATGAAACATATCCGTTTTGCTATAAAAGTTGGCAGTTGAGTGATAATAAAAATATATCGTAAGTTGTTAAAAATGTTTAAAATATTCTACAGATCAGCATGTGATTTATTTATTCTATTCTGAATAGGCTCTGGTATATAAAAACAAAATAAACAATTACATGGATATAGGAGGCACTCTGTCCTTAACAGGTTGTTTACTGCACAATCAATATGGTCATCCATAGTTTCTGTGTCAACTATTCTATTGATCAGAATTGATTTGTCTCTTCCTGTATTGTGTCACTGCTTGACTTCAATGACAAGTCATATATTTTTATATGCATTTTCCTTTTAAAGAGTTGTTTAGTGGTGTTTGTGTGTGTGTGTTTCACTTGGTATTTCATTATAATCTAGGATGCAGTAGTATAACGAGGTATAAGATTAATATCTCTCTTTCTCTTTTACTTGTTTCAATGATTTGACTGTGGTCATGCTGGAGCACCACCTTTCGTCGATCAAATTGACCTCAGAACTTATTCTTTGTAAGCCTAGTACTTATTCTATCGGTTTCTTTTGCCGAACCACTAAGTTACGGGGACATAAACACACTAGCATCGGTTGTCAAGCGATGTTGGGGGGACAAACACAGACACAAACATACACACACATACATACATAAATATACATATATACGATGGGCTTCTTTCAGTTTCCATCTATCAAATCCACTCACAAGGCTTTGGTCGGCCCGAGGCTATAGTAGAAGATACTTACCCAAGGTGCCATGCAGTGGGACGGAACCCAGAACCATGTGGCTGGTAAGCAAGCTACTTACCACACAGCCACTCCTACGCCTATATAGAATTGTTTTTTTCTTTTCTTCCACAAAGATGACACATAATGATCAACCTGTTACTGTTTACTTCAGGCTTTATTGAGTTTGATTGAAGGGCAGTTTGTTCAGTGATACTGAACAAGTACAGGCATGGCTGTGTGGTAAGATGTTTGCTTCCCAACCACATGGTTCCAGGTTCAGTTCTATTGCGGGGCACCTTGGACAAATGTCTTCTACTATTATCTCAGGTTGACCAAAGCCAGTGGATTTTGTAGGCAAAACCTGAAAGAAGCCCATCATCATCATCATCATTGTTTAACGTCCACTTTCCATGCTAGCATGGGTTGGACGGTTCGACTGGGGTCTGGGAAGTCAGGAGGCTGCACCAGGCTCCAATCTGATCTGGCAGTGTTTCTACAGCTGGATGCCCTTCCTAACGCCAACCACTCCGAGAGTGTAGTGGGTGCTTTTTATGTGCCAGGCGAGGCTGGCAATGGCCACGATCGGTTGGTGCTTTTTATGTGCCACCGGCACGGAGGCCAGTCGAGGCGGCGCTGGCAACGGCCACATTCGGATGGTTCTTTTATGTGCCACCGGCACTGGTATCACGATTACAATTTCCATTGTGTTTTGATGTGCGTATGCTTGTGTGAATGTGTATGTAATTTGCCACTGCTTGGCAACGGGTGTTGGTATGTTTACGTCCCCATGACTTAGTGGTTTGGCAAGAGAGACTGATAGAATAAGCACCAAGCTTAAAAAAGAGAACAAAAAGAAGTTCTGGGGTCAATTCATTCAGCTAAAAATTCTTGAAGGTGGTGCCCCAGTATGGCCACCACCTAATGACTGAAACAAAACATGAAAGATTATTATCCTTTGTATGAAATTTGCTGATATTTCGCTTACATTCTTCTATACTTTTACTTGTTTCAATCATTTGACTGTGGCCATGCTGGAGCACCACCTTTAGTCGAAGAAATCGATCCCAGGACTTATTCTTTGTGAGCCTAGTACTTATTCTATTGGTCTGTTTTGACAAACCACTAATTTACAGGGATGTAAATGCACCAACATCGGTGTGTGTGGGGACAAACACATACACACAAGCACACACACACACACACACATATGTGTGTGTGTGTGTGATGGTTTCGTTCAGTTTTTGTCTACCAGATCCACTCACAAGGCTTTGGTCAGCCCGAGGCTATAGTAGAAGACACTTGCCCAAGGTGCCATGCAATGGGACTGAACCTGGAACCATGTGGTTGGGAAGTAAGCTTCTTACCACACAGCCATATCATTTCATAGAACAAAAGAAAAAAAAAAGAAATAAAAAAAATTTAAACTAGTGATGATCCTGAAGCGGGATTTGAGAATAGATTTTTAACTTTTGCTTTTTTCAGTCTTTGAACTGTGGCCATGCTGGAGCACTGCCTTGAACAGTTTTTATTTGAATGAATCAGCTCCTGTACTCATTTTTTACAGTCAAATGAAATGCCCCCACTCCCAAGTAGTTGTTTGCTGAAGCCTGATACTTACTCTGTTGGTCTCTTTTATTAAACTACTTATAAGGCTGCAAACAAACCAATGCTGGCTCTCAAGTGGTGATGGGGGACAAACACAAAGACATAGGCACACACACACACATGTATGTATGATGGGCATCTTTCAGTTTTTGTCTATGAAACCCATTCACAAGGCTTTGGCTGGTCTGGGGCTAGAGTAGAAACCACTTGCCCAATGCAAGAGAAAACTATAAAAAATCCATCACTTGGTTCTGTTGTTATGTTATTGGAGGTGAGAAGAAGGGGTTTAGAAAACTGAAGGATAAATTTTGGAGGTGTACTTGCTAGGTCAGTGATTAAATCCAAAACTGTGTTGAAAGTAAAACAATTTCAGCATGGAAGATGCATCTGGGTCATACAAAAACTGTTCACTTCACTTAAACATTTATTGTTTGAGATCAAAATTTTAGTTGCAATCTGATCATTGCTGTAATTCCACTGCACCTAGTTTGTGAGGTTGCTGGCTGATATATATATATAAGTACAAAGTGAGATAGGGGTTATGAGTGTAACCCACTATAATTTAATTAATTAGTTAATAAATTATATAAATTGGTATTATCTGGAAGTTGATGATTGAAAGGAATCTATTCCTCCATTTTCTTATTTTGTGTATATATATATATATATATATATATATATATATATATATAATATATATATATATATATAATTATAAATTACGGTATCTACGAGATACCACCATGCTGAAAATAGCAGCCATGATCTGACTCTAAAACCACCAGGATCTAGAATTATCCCGTAATTTTTTACTAGTTTTATCTTGTCTCTTTGTTTTCTCTCCGTGTTGATATTTGGACAACTTAGGTGGTTTTAGAGTCAGATCATGGCTGCTATTTTCAGCATGGTGGTATCTCGTAGATACCCTAATTTATAATTTTAATAATTATTACCTTTGAAGGTTATTTTTTCCATGCTGACCACTTGATAAAATCGTTATTTCCTTTTTAGATTACCGATCTTATCCTTATTTATATATATATATATATATATACATATATATATACACACACATATATATACATACAAATAAATAAATAGCAAGGTTGTAATTTTGTCTTTTCTATATAGGTCAATTGTTCTGGTTAGGTGGTCATAGTTAGTTACTATTTTGTTGTATTTCATATACTCTTCTTTCTTCCTTTCTCTTTTCCTTCAGCATAGAATACAGAAATTCAGAAAATATAAATGGCATACCTAATGCAGAGGAAATTATTTTGAATTTGTAAACACATACATGCACACATTACATGTGTGTATAATATATAAATATGTATGTATATATGTCTATATATATATTTAGGTTATAGTAGAAGACGTTTGTCCAAGGTGCCATGTAATGAGATTGAACCCAAAACTATATTTGCCATGCTGGACTGCTGAAGTCTACAAGTTTTATTTCATTCTCTCTCTGTTTATTTTCTCTTATTCCTTTCTGTTGAAGAGCATAGGCTCAAAACATAAAAGACTTCTTCATTTTCCCAAGCGTCAAACTAATACACTTGCTTGTTGTTCTTATACCTGTCTTAGTCTTTTGTTTTTCTATGAATTTCAGCTATACATATATGTTAGTGTGTATGTGTATCTTTTACTTGTTTCAGTCATTGGACTCTGACCATGCTGGGGCACTGCTTTGAATGGCTTTTAGTCAAATGAATCAACTCCAGTACTTTTTTAGAGTCTGGTACTTATTCAGTCTCTTTTGTTGAACTGCTAAGTTGTATAAAGGTAAACACACCTGTACCGATTGTCAAGCAGTGATGAGGAACAAATGTAGACACAATGACACTCAAACACAGTTATATACATACATATATTTTTTCAGTTTCCATCTACCTAATCCACTCAGAAAGGTTTGGTTGGCCCAAGACTATAACAGAAGACACTTGCTCAAGGTGTCCTCAGTGGGACTGCACCCAGGCCCATGTGGTTGGCAAGCAAGTTTCTTACCACACAGCCACACTTGCACCACATACATTATATCTGTTTGAGTATGTATGTATGTGTTCATGTATATACATATATATATATATATATATGCAATGGTCCAGTGGTTAAGGGCAGCGGACTCACGGTCGTAGGATCGCGGTTTCGATTCCCAGACTGGGCGTTGTGAGTGTTTATTGAGTGAAAACACTTAAAAGCTCCACGAGGCTCTGGCAGGGGGTGGTGGCAATCCCTGCTGTACTCTTTCGCCACAACTTTCTCTCACTCTTTCTTCTGTTGGCCTGCTCGCTTAGCCAGCAGGGTGGTGTCATTTGAAGGCTAAAACAATGCGAAGCGCATTGTAACCAGCAATGTGTAGCAACATCTGGTCAGTCACGGTGATCACTGTGATATATATACATATATATATATATATATATATATATCATATCATGTGTGTGTGTGTCTGTGTGTAAAGTGGTTGGCGTTAGGAAGGGCATCCAGCTGTAGAAACTAAACCAAATCAGATTGGAACCTGGAGCA
>NC_043010.1:20182600-20235100 GCF_006345805.1 Octopus sinensis
TTATTTTAAACAATAACGAGACTTTGGTATGACTAATATAATTTTTTCCCCCCAAATATTTTTTTATTCAAAATAAAAAAAAAATTTCAAAATAATTGCTTGTTCTATAATTTATTTATTAGTGACTGTATGGTTAAATCTTTATATATAAAGCTGAAGTTGTCTGTGTGTGGCAAGTTTGGTAGCCTTCAACTAACACTATCTTCTTCGAGACCCTGCACCACAAGTTAACCAAAATTGAGATTATGATAGAAGAAGGCTTGCTCTTCATTCCGTAGAAGAAAAAATTCAAATCGAACCATTTTAACACCAAAAATTATTTACATCAAAAAGGTGCTTTTTTTTATGAAAACCCCTATTTTTTACGACTTTTTGACTACTGTGTCGCCATTTTTCGATGTATTTCAACCAGAAAAATGTTCACTTAAAGAGAATAACAAGCTACATAATGCAAAAGTTTTACTTTTCAAAAATTCCAATTCTAATGGGTCGAAACAAACCCGAGCAACGCCAGGTGATACTGCTAGTGGACATTAAAGGATGATGGCTTTCATCATTGATATTGTTGTCAATGTGGAAAGTCGTATCAAGAGATGAAGGCCAGTAGAATCAGTGTTCCTGTGTGTCCTACTTGTCAGATAAATCTACTTAGTCAAATACATTCCCTTCCACCAATCTCTTTTCAGGCAGACATTAAAAATGGGTCTCCGTTGGTGTTTTGGGTTGTATTCAGATGTTTGCTCAGTTGACCACCCATGCTTATTGGATTGGCATTTGAAGAGCTGAGTCTCATACCATGGATGTTTCTGTCTTTAATGTTTTTTCAGATAGAATCGGCATGACACAATGTGACAAAATTGGATGGGCATTTAAACCAGCCATTTCCACCAAAATATTCTACTTGTTTTGTTTAAACTGGCCATATCTGGCCTTTCACACCTACTTGACAATGTCATCCTAATTTTATTCAATTTTATTGCTTGTGATAAATAATTCGCAATTAATTACATTCAACGGAGTAATCTGAATGGTAACGGGTTAAATTACAACCACAGTGCATTAGGTGGGATTCTTTACAGTTTCCGTTCATCTAATTTCAACCTCAAACTTTGGACTGACCTGAGATTATGGTAAAAAAAGAGATGCCAACTGGGATTGATTCAGGGTTTCATAATTGCAAAGTGAATTTCTTTAACATGTTGCCATGCTCCAAGACTATATTAACTGATGTAGTCTTTCCTTCCCCATGATTTGTGCTGTCTTCACACCACAGCTAAACACTACACATCATGTTCTTGTTCTTCAGCTGCTTTGTATTTAAACCAAGGAAGCCTCTATGCCAGCAGCTCCTGATTTGCACTCCATGAACCCCTGAGGATTCACAGAGAAGGTATTAAGGGCTGCATAAGCTGATGTCTAACTCTTTAGCAGACAACCCGTTCAAAAGCTTGGGGGTCTATCGGCAAATTTAATTAAGTAAAAAGACTTCTTAGTTGTGAAAAGGTCAGAAACTGCTGTTGTGTGGTGACTCACCCTGTTGTAAGTAACAGTCAAATCACCCTCAAATCATGCCCTGCCATCTTAGAAAAAAAAGGGTAGGGGTTATATAAGATAAGATGCTTTTAGATCTGTGTCCTTGTGCTTCTCAAGAAGTTCTTGATGAGCTTTAGTTTGCTGATGGAAGATCTCAGAGCAATACATACATTTGGTAAAATATCATTTAATCTGCAGATTTATATTGTATTTAAATGTTGGATGTGGTCCCATATTGTCACCAAAGTTTAATGCATGTCCTAGAATGCCTTGCTTTCTCTTGTATGGATACTGCAAGGTTGTTTGGGATTTGGCTAATAATTTCACATGTTCAAAATTGAGATCCTCTTCAGTCATCCCTTCAATGTTACCACAGAAGGCAAATCAATCTGTTAATTGTGATGGAAGCACCAAACACGTTTTGACAATCTGGTGTTTGAAAATGTTTTAGGCCTTTTCATTTCTTATTTCACAAAGAAGGTTATACAAATCCTGCTTTTATTTCAGTCAACAAATTTATGTGAAAAGGGCTTGTCTGGTGTAGCAAGTATAAAATAAAATTTAAAAATTGCTCTACAAGTGGAAGGTGATGTGCAACTTGGACAAACACTTGACCCAGAATTGAGAGCTTGTTAATAAAGAGGATTGGTACTATTATAACTTTTTATTGTACTTCTTTTACTCTTAATGAAATTATAAATATTAATGTTTTAGCTTTTGAAAATTGTCAGAAGCCATTTAGAAAAAAGAAGTTTTATATGGCTACAAGTTCTATTTTATATTCTTATGTGCCATCTAACTGGATCCCGTGCCAGTGGCACATAAATAGCTCCATTCAAGCTTCGTCATTGCCAGTGCTGGCTGACTGGCCCCCATGCTGGTGGCATGTAAAAAGCACCCACTACACTCTCAAAGTGGTTGGCATTAGGAAGGGCATCCAGCTGTAGAAACTCTGCCAGATCAGATTGGAGCCTAGTGCAGCCTTCCTGGCTTGCCAGCCCTCAGTCACACTGTCCAACCCATGCCAACATGCAAAGCAGACATTAAATAACAATGATGGTGATGATGATGATTAATAAATTTCAAACTAGTGGTTGTTGGGTAGCATGCTAAGCACAATGCTTAGCACCATTTTGTCCTTCTTCACATTCTGAACTCAAATTCTGCCAAGGTTATCTTTCCCTTTCATCCTTTTGGGTTCGATAAAATAAGTACCTGTTATGCACTGAGGTCAATGTAATTGACTTAACCTCTTACCTGAATTTTGCTGGCCTTGTATTGAAATTTAAAACCAATATTTAGTGGGTGGGGATGTGGCTGGTTTTGATAATTGTAGAACTACTGGGCTAGAATATTCAAAAATGTTAAGTGCCTTTTAATTGGTCATTTGGTTTGTGATGTAATGGGTTCGGTCAGACCTTGCCAACTTGAATTACATTGCAGGCAGAAAGTTTTTTGAAGGCCTCTTGTATACTGACAGAATTGAAAGTATTTTGCTTTCTCCTGCTATTATTACAATAATAAATGAACGATCGTTGGTTCAACATGAAATATCATCATTACAAAAACAGCAGCCCCCCTTTTTTTTTTTTTTTTTTACTTTTCATTACAATCTTTAATTTCTCAAAATTTTTAAGCTGTTTGTTTAAATAAACCCATTTCATGAAAGTATCAAGCAAGCTGCAATATAAAAGTCTGTGGCCCATGGGCCTCAGGTTGGCCAGCCTTGGGTTAGATAGTTGGTCACATGGTTAGTATTGATGACAATTATTCATATTGAGGAATGGCATCGGAGCGGTTGGGTTTAGAATTACTGTCACTGGCAGTTGTTTTGGTGATTTTTATGACAGCTATCATGAAACTGCTCTGCTTTAGGCAAAAGAAAAAGATAAAAAATGACTGAGTGTTGTCAGAAACAGTCTTTGTTTTGACAGAAAATAGTTTTGCTTTATTTCAGATTCTTTAAGCTTTTTGTTGCCAACCTGGCTGAAACCACCTCTGGCTCTGTAGTACAAATGGCTTGTTTTCATAAGTTTTGAATTAAAATCTTCCACTAAACCATAGTCACACTTCATGTTCTTAACATTAGCTGAATGATAATGAAGTTATTTTACTAAATTCTTTGTTATATTTAAAATTAATTGAAAGAAACACAGAGCATCTCAACAGAAACATGGTAACAAAAGGGTTAAAATATATAATAGAGAAACAATTCTTAACCCTTTCGATACCAACCCAGCTGAAACCACCTCTGGCTCTGTAGTACAAATGTCTTGTTTTCAAAAGATTTGAATTAAAATCTTCCACCAAACCTTAGTCACAATTTATGTTCATAACACTAGCTTAATGATAATTAAGTTATTTTACTAAATTCTTTGTTATATTTAAAATTAATTGAAAGAAACACAAAGCATCTCAACAGAAATATGGTAACAAAAGGGTTAATCACATGCTTAGTAGTGTTGGCAAGGCATCAACTCTTTTTGCTGGGTATCAATTTTATTTATTTTTGTACAAAGTGTTAGTTTTTTTTTTTAATCTTTAGTTTGATATTCTTCAACATTGGTCTGGATGGTAGAGATCACGACTGACCAACTGACCCATAATGTTAGCTATTAGTGTATTGATTTAATTCTTTTGTAGGCCTTGGGTCACTTGCTTCTTCTGACCACCCCTTCTTATTGGGTTTTCTAATTTTCACTTCTAACGAGGTTACCTAGATAACAAATGCTATCTACTTCTAGAATTGCTGTGCCCGTTTTTATCCTGTGTTTGTTTATGCCATGTATCAAATACCAATAAAAGCAATAAAACACAAAGGACCTGCAATGACAAAGATGATATGTTGGGACCTGGACTCTTATATTGGTGAGAGACAGAGGGGTGCTAGTACTGGACAAAATGTCTTCTTGTTTTTAATCATTTCCCTTTATGCACTGAAACCTTGGATTCTGTCCCTCTCAGTTTGATAGAATGATGTATCAGTCAAGTAGTGACTTTTCAATGAAAGAGCTTCCTTTTGTGAAGGGCAAACCCCTGAGAATGCTGTTGACTTGGTAAACTTTCCCCCCACGATACAAGTTCCATCCTAACAGACCTAGTTCCTGGTTATTTGTAGCTTCTTTAAAACCATAAATATCGATAGCTTATAAAGCCTTACCTCTAATTTTCACCATCACCTCTGATCACTATAAATACCCGAACTGCTACTCTTAATCACGAACAACCTGTCTCAAAAGCACAGATTCTATATCATCATCATCATTATTTACTGTCCACCTTCCATGCTGGCATGGGTTGGGTGGTTTGACAGGAGCTGGCAAGGATGGAGAGCCACACCAGTTTCCATTGTCAGCTTTTGCACGTTTTCCATGGCCAGATGCCCTTCTTAATACCAACCCCTTTACAGAGTGTACTGGGTGTTTTTTGCATGTCCCCAGTACTGACAGGGTCAGCGAGTAGCTTGCAAGACAAAAATCCCTTCAGATGGAAGTAGTTATGAGGGTGGTGGTGGTGGTGGTGGCTTTGTGCAGGATGATGTAAGATTAGGGTTATGGAGAGGGGGGAGAAGCAAATTAAATCTTGTGATAAAGACAGGATATTTGGAAGTGAAACTTGAATTTATGTTGGATATACATCCTTTGTGAATAAATAATCTTGATATCAACTCTTTCAGATATCTTGTCATGGCTGGAGTCGTGTTTGTTTGACTTTGTATTATATTGTTGTAACAATACCATCAAAATCAAAATCAAATGGAAATTATAGTTGTGATCCCCATGTTGGTGGCACGTAAAAAGCACCATCCGAACATGGCCTATGTCAGCGTTGCCTTGACTGGCTTCTATGCTGGTGACATGTAAGAAGCACCAACTGATCGTGGTCATTGCCAGCCTGCTCTGGCCCCTGTGCCGGTGGCATGTAAAAAGCACCCACTACACTCTTGGAGTGGTTGGCGTTTAGGAAGAGCATCCAGCTGTAGAAACACTGCCAGATCAGACTGGAGCCTGGTGCAGCCGCCTGGCTTCCCAGACCCCAGTTGAACCGTCCAACCCGTGCCAGCATGGAAAATGGATGTTAAACGATGATAATGATGAATACCAGCATGGAAATGGAAAACTGATGTGGAATCATAATGATGAAGATGGTGATGATGATGATGATCTGACACTACACAAAGGGCAATAACTCTGGTGTGTAACAGAGAAATACCTGTTTCTGTAAACACTAATTGGCAATAGGGTGAGACAACGTTAAGAGTAACCACATTTTCAATCTTCCTTATTTAGTACTTGATTAAGAGTTTTGTTAGGGAAAATTTAGTTTTATCCTTAGAATTACTTTGCAGCAAAATTAAACATATTTTCTTTATAAGGAGTAAATATAAATACCAGCTGCAAAAACACGGCAATTGAAATGCAAGTCGTAATAACATTTTGTACGATAAAAGCATTTTGTGAGAGGCTGAAAAGTATTTTCCACGAAAATAGAAAATATCATCATCATCATTGTTTAATGTCCACTTTCAATGCTGGCATGGGTTGGACGATTTAACTGAGGACTGGCGAATCAGGCTCCAATCTTGATCTGGCAGAGTTTCTACAGCAGGATGCCTTTCCTAAATGCCAACCACTCCAAGAGTGTAGTGGGAGCTCAAATTTTTTTTTTTACATGCCACCTGCACAGGAGCCAGTCCAGTGGCACTGGCAACGACCCCACTCAAATGTTTTTTTCACGTGCCAGTAAGGCGATGCTGGTAACGATCACACTTGACTGGTGCTTTTTACGTGCCACTGGTTTGGAAGCCAATTAGCAGCTCTGGAAATGATCAAGCTTGGATGGTGCTCTTAGCGCTCCACTAGCACGGATGCCAGTCAATGAATTTGATTTTGATTTCACTTGCAGAGTTTAGTGTCCAATGAAGGAAAGGTACGCATAAGTGGGCTGGCATAGGCCACAAGGTTATGGTCTCATTCTTTGTAAGCCTAGTACTTATTCTATCGGTCTCTTTTGCCAAACCACTAAGTTACGGGGACATAAACAGACGCACAAACATATACATGCATACACACACACATATACATTTATATATATATATACGACGGGCTTTTTTCAGTTTCTGTCTACCAAATTCACTCACAAGGTTTTGGTTGGCCTGAGGCTATAGTAGAAGACACTTGCCCAAGGTGCCATACAGTGGGACTGAACCCAGAACCATGTGGTTGGTAAGCAAGCTACTTATTACACAGCCACTTGGGTGCCAAAACATATTTCATGTATAAAATTGTTTTCAAAGCAAGAGGTTTGGCTATGAGTTCAATGGTTGTAAAATAAAGTAGACAAATGGGTTTTGTGTTAATTTGAATTCTTTGTAATATACGAATTGGTGGTTGGGGGAATATCAAATGCTTTTTAAAACTTCATGGGAAAAAATCCCGACAAAATCAAACCACAGCTATATCTTTCTTTTTCTTGTTCGTTTCTGAAGGAGGTGAACAACAAACATAGTTACATCAATAAACAACTCTAACTAGATTTGTTTCTATAAATAATCCATTAATGGATTCCAAAGTTTATTATTTTAATAGGTTATAAAAAAGGAACAATTCACCATTCAATTATCCAACAATATATTCTTTATGTAACACAAACAGGAAAATTTTTGGACCAATCAACGTTTACAGTAAAATATGGCCAACACATCTTCTCAAAGGAAAAACCCAAATTACACTTTTAATGAAGATGACTACATAATTTAGAGGTTTTATTTATTTATTTGTTTATCTATCTTTGTAGTAATTACCCATCATCCTTCATTAAATTTAAATATTTTTTTTATATTTCCTATAATTACTCTGTTTAGGTTAAAAAAAACCTAACCGTTTTGATAATAATCTGAGACTTTGCAGTAAAATTCAACTTACAGTCTCAATTTACAAATTAACAGTTGAATGGTAAAAAAATAATTAACAAATAACTTCAGAAATGCCATCCATTTTCATGAATACTTAAACAATAATGAAATTGTTTCTTATTTTTTTCCTTAGAAAAATTTGCAAAAATTCAGTCTTTAAAGTTTTTTTTAATAAAATTTGTCCATTGAACAAAGTAACCAAAGATACTTCCAATCAGATCAATGCTTTGTGATTTTATTTTAATTAAATTTTTTTTTTTAGAATTTTTAAACCGATCAATGAATTTTCCAGACTAAAATTTAAATGTAAATTTTAAAGTTTAGCCGCAATTAAACTGAAATAAATAGAAATAAATATACGTTGTTATTTTCTTTTTGCGTATTGTTATTTTTTTTCAACATAGTTTCCCCAAATTTTCCATGCATTTACGTAAATAAATATATATTTTGTGTGTTACTTATATGAAGTATTAGTATATATTTGAACACATCTCTGCAAATACACGTGAATGTATATTCATTGATATGCATACAAACAGCACTTAGTCTTCAATCTTAAGCCTTCAATCTTAAGTCTTCAATCTTAAGTCTTCAATAATACCAATGAATTATACAAACCGATAATTAATAACGCATGTAAATTTTGTCACTTTAAACTCTTCAGTTTGACCAAATAAATACAGATCACTTCTCTTAGTAAACTCTCTTTCAGTGAAAATAAATATATCTTTTAACAAATTTCATTTTTCTGGACACCTTTGAGGTCATGGTTCGTTATTTTCTCCAATGCTGTGAAGTCACTTCCTCGAGGCAGTTAGTTGAGGCGAGCTGTTTGGTCACAGCACTGCTGTCTCTTCAATGACTGTGTGGAAACAATGAAAATGGTAAGAACTTTTGTGGATTTTTCTATTTTTTTATTGATGCCAAAGCTGCCGTAAATCGAAGGGTATCCACCAAAGACATGTTCATTTTCTTCTCCATGCATTGATAAAAATATTCAGGAGCCTGCAAAACACAAAAATGAATTTACAAAAGATTGTTAATAAAATCTACACATACAGGAGTGGCTGTGTGGTAAGTAGCTTGCTTACCAACCACATGGTTCCGGGTTCAGTCCCACTGCGTGGCACCTTGGGCAAGTGTCTTCTACTATAGCATCGGTCCGACCAAAGCCTTGTGAGTGGATTTGGTAGATGGAAACTGAAAGAAGTCCGTTGTATATATATATATATATATATATATATATATATATATGTATATATATATATATATATACATATATATATATATATGTATATATATGTATATGTGTGTGCCTGTGTTTGTCCCTCCAACATCGCATGACAACCGATGGATGTGTTTATTACGTCCCCGTCACTTAGCGGCTCGGCAAGAGAGTTCGATAGAATAAGTACTAGGCTTACAAAGAATAAGTCCTGACTGAAACAAATAAAAGAATAAAAAAGAATATAAATTTGACATGGGCGATTCTTTTTTGTCTAAGGATTCGCAGTCAAACGGCTGGGTGAAACTGCACGAAAAATTACACAGATGTGTTGAATGATCCAGTGTTGCTGGGCTTTGTATTTTTTCATAGCTCCCATAGTTACTGAGATAATCTACTATAATAATACTCTTGTGTTTATGAGCGAGAAAGGAAGGGGTGATAGATGAATAAGGAAGGAAGGGGTGATGTCATACTTGGTAGTGGGATGATGAAAATTGTACGCTGAAAAAATAAATCAAACAGCGTTTCAACTCTGTGTGAATATATGTAAAAGTGGTGAATGTGAATGTGTGTATGTGTGTGAATGTGTGTGATGTGTTTGTGTGTGTGTGCACGTGCAATGGAAGTTGGATGGTTCATCTTTGTTTGTTTAGTATTTGGGTTTATTTTTGATTTGGTTGAATCTTGGTTTTTTTTTTTTTTGCTGGTCAATTATTTTTAGCATTTTGATAGAACAAAGTCATTCTAAAATTGTTTGTTAATGTAAGCGTGCCCAAACAAGTCGAATCCTTATACAGAGCAGGTTTTGTGTGAAACTGGGCTTAGCTGCTGGTGGATTAATAAAATTTCATGAGAAAAACACAACTCTGTCATTGATTTTTCACTTCTGACTGAATTCAAGTGAGTAAATAATTATATCATATTAAACAATTAAACAACTAGTTTTGTCCCAATAATCCATTAATGGATTCCAAAGTTTTTTTTATCTTAACAAGTCATTAAGTGCAGGCATAGTTGCATGGTTAAGACGTTCATTTCCTAATCACATGATTTTGTGGTGAAGGACCTTAAGCAAGTATTTTCTACTATAGATCCAGAGCCTTGTGAGTGGATCTGAAAGAAATCCGAGTGGCTGTGTGGTAAGTAGCTTGGTTACCAACCACATGGTTCTGGGTTCAGTCCCACTGCGTGGCACCTTGGGCAAGTGTCTTCTACTATATTCATGGGCCGACCAAAGGCTTGTGAATGGATTTGGTAGACGGAAACTGAAAGAAGCCTATCACATACATACATACATATATATATATATATATATATATATATATATATATGTATATATATATATATATATATACACATATACATATATATATACATACATATATGTTTGTGTGTCTGTGTTTGTCCCTCCAAAATCGCTTGACAACCCATGCTGGCTTGTTTATGCCCCCCGTAACTTAGCAGTTCAGCAAAAGAGACCAATAGAATAAGTACTAGGCTTACAAAGTATAAGTCCTGGGGTCGATTTGCTTGACCAAAGGTCGCACTCCAGCATGGTCACAGTCAAATGACTGAAACAAATAAATAAAAGAATATATATATATATATAATATATATATATATATATATATATATATATATATATACATATATATATATATAAGTTACTGGAAGGGTAGAAAGAGGGGATGTTTCCCACTGCAGTACTTAACCTGAGCTTTAGGCTATCTACACTCTTAAATTGTAGATAGCTGGATAGGAATTCCATTGTCAAAGAGAACTGGAACTGCTACCTTCTAAAATTCTCTGCTAAGGATTTATCTCAATTCTTCCCTCTCTGAAGATGGAATAGTCCGCTTATAGATAAGTTACCTGTGTCTGCTGAGAAATGTATGATGTGTTCCTATTCTCGAAACAGCTGTAAGAAACTATCTGTACTCCTTCATTTTTAGCTCGTTTTTATCCGTTTTAATATTATTCGGGACAGTGGGATTGTCTTGGCTTGATATTAATTGGTGCCGTGTGTCCTGTGTGCATCACTAAGACGAGGCATAAGTGGGACCACCCACTATAAATAAAGGGAATTTGTGACTAAAAGTCCATTACAGAATAGCCGAATGCCTCGTCATCTATTATATTCTAACGATTCTGTTGTAACAACTCTACCACCATCTTTAGATGTATATAAATTCCCTGCTCTAAACTGATACCCATTTGGTTGCTCGTTCATTCTTTCTTTCTACTGTACATATACAGGGGTTGGACAAAATAATGGAAACACCTAGCATTATAGCATCATAATTTTGAAATATCTATAAAACCATCAAAAGCTTGTTTATTTTTATGTTTTTTGATTTATTATTAGTGTTGCTTAATATGTTTTGCTAAAATTGCTGTTTCTTTTCAGATATCATCAAAAAAAGGTAATTAAAATTCATTAAAATGAAAGATCTATTGGACTTTCAAAGCGGTCAAGTTGTTGATGCTTATTTCTGACCACTGGCTGAGTATACATGTGGAGACAGCCAAAAGAAGCCTTTGACCCAGACTGCCTTCTTCCAGCTGTTAAACATGGAGGAGGATCTGTGATGATCGGGAGCCAATGGTTTCCCTCATGGCAAAAGTAATAGTCAAAACTATTTAAGCATTTTATCTAATCAAATTAATCCTATGTTTGCAGAACTGTTTCTGGAGTGAAATGCAATTTTTCAGGATGATAATGCACTAATTCACACAGCTAAAGTTGCTACTGAATGGCACGAGGAACATTCTAGTGAAGTTGAACATCATATCTGGCCACCACAGTCCCCAGATCTCAATATTATCGAACATTTATGGTGCATTTTAGAAAAACAAGTAAGAAGTCGATATCCTCCACCATCATCACTACAAGAACTGGAGACTGTTTTAGCTGAAGAATGGACAAAAATTCCTTTGGAAACAATTCAAACTTTGTATGAGTCCATACCTTGTAGAATTCAAGCTGTAATTATTGCCAAAGGTGGTCCTACCCCATATTAAAATGAATTTGTTTGAAATTTTAAGGAGTTTCCATTATTTTGTCTAACCCCTGTATATACATGTATACATATGTATACACATATATACATACATATGTATCAGGCTGAGTAAAAAGTAAGCAACGTTTTGAAGCATGAAATTCATCACAATGCGGAAATTTTATTCATCAAAGTAATTACCATTACAATCAACACATTTTGCCAATGAGATACAAGTTTCGTTATTCCAGTAACGTAAAAATCTGGAGTTCTGGAGCTGGTGAACTCTTTGAACGCACTTTCAGCATCAGTTTGATTTTTGAATTCCTTCTCTCGCAGGAACCATAAAGGTGCTTGAAAAAGTGGTAGTCAATAAAAGAAATGTCTGGGGAATAAGCTGGGTGAGGAAGAACTTTGTACCCTAGTTCCCTCTACTTCTGGAGCGTCAGTAGTGAAACATGTAGCTGAGCATTGTCATGAAGAATGACCAGCCTGCTTCTGTTGACCAGTCTGGGACGGAGTAGCAGTTTTTCGTTTTGGCAATTTCATGACAATATGTTTCTGCAGTAATGGTTTTTTTTCCAGGTTTTAAGAAGTTATATAACCTTCTTTTTGAAAAGCTTGAGTTTAGGGAAGGTTTCAGTGCTTCATTTTGGTCCAACCACTACGAAGAACGTTTTTTATTATTGTACAGAATTCACTTTTCATTGCAAGTTACAATATGGTTGAGAAACGGATCGGTCCGGTTGCAAAGAAGAAGCGACCAGCAAATTTCATATCTGCACATTTTCTGATTTTCATTCAAATCGTGTGGTACCCATTTGTTGAGCTGTTTTTTATTTTCCGATTGCATGCAAATAGTTACAGACAGTTTTCTGGCTAACTTCAAATTCTTTTGCCAGTTCTCGAGTGGTTTTACGTGGACCTTTCTCAATGACGGTCTTTAATTGACCGTCATCGATGACAGATTCGCGTCCACTACCCTCATGATCTTCAGAGGCTTAGGACTCCACTGTGAAATCGTTTAAATCATTTTCGAGCTGACTATTCACTGCTCATTTCTTCACCAAACGTTTCGTTTATATCATAAGCAGTTTCAGCTTTGAAATTGAAAAGTGCTCGAATATCGCACTGTGACACTTACATTTCAGATGATTGTAACAACGGCGAAAAATATCAATGTTAATTTATTGATGCATTTGGGCAAGTCTATGTCTGTATTATTTCAATAGAAATCTATAATGGCCCCCACTAGTGGGGTTGGGCTATCTATTTATATAAAGCTGAAGTTGTCTGTGTATGGCAGGTTTGGTAGCCTTCAACTAACACTATCTCCTCCGAGACCCTGCGGCACAAGTTGACCAAAATTGAGAGTATGATAGAAGAAGGCTTGCTCTTCATTGAAGAAAAAATTCAAATCAGACCATGTTAACATTAAAAATTATTTACATCAAAAAGGTGCTTTTTTTCTATGAAAATCCCTATTTTTTACGATTTTTTGACTGCTGTGTTGCCATTTTTCGGTGTATTTCAAAGAAAAATGTTCACTTAAAGAGAATAACAAGCTACATAATGCAAAATTTTTACTTTTCAAAAATTCCAATTCTAAAGGGTCGAAACAAACCAGAGCAACGCCGGGCGATACTGCTAGTTATTTGATAAAATGAGAAGGGTGCAAGAGTGTTAGTATGAAGAAATTGTGATGGCATAGTGAGTGTGGCTGATATGAGGGCAGGGGAGAAAAGCGTGTAAGTGATAAATATGGTGTGGTAGTGTGATGATAATGTTAATACAGGTGTCATCCAGGGATACACACACGATGCTCATATCACCTGAAGAAACAATGGGATCTCATTAGCAAACAGTTGCATAACCAAATACCTGTACTTTTGGAGGACCATGTTGGGTGGAAACAATTGTAGTGATTAAAAAATAACAGTCCAACTGTACTCTTTCTTGTTGATTCCAATTTTTTTCAAAATTTATATATTCACATATGACAAATACCTAAACATAAATATGGAAGTATGTAATAATGCCACCGGATAGCATTGGGTAGTTATGAGTGTGGACAAGCTTTGCACTATACTCTCCCATGTTCCTAGTGGAATATACCAAATATAGTTATATATTTGTGTGTGTTTGTGTTTAAAAAGATAAAAGGAAAATAGAGAGTTCAAACTGACATATGTTAATTTATTAACGTAATATCAATAATCCTTACAATTGTTTCAATTCAAACGCAAAACCAATAACAAGTTTATAAAAATTCATATTTTGGAAATATTTTGAGTAAAAATCTCATCGGGATAAATCAGGACAAAAAAAATTGCATATTACAAGTTTGAGATTCTTAAACAGACTGAATTGAATTATTGTAGAAATGTTTTTTCTACTAAGTGCAGGTGTGGCTGTGTGGTAAGTAGCTTGCTTGCCAACCACATTGTTCTGGGTTCACTTTCACTGCATGGCACCTTGGGCAAGTGTCTTCTAGTGTAGCCTTGGGCTGACCAAAGTCTTGTGAGTGGATTTGGTAGATGGAAACTAAAAGTAGCCTGTCATATATATATATATATGTATATATATATATATATATATATATATATATATATATATATAGGTATATATTTGTGTGTCTGTGTTTGTTCCCCCACCATCACTTGACAACTGAAGTTGGTGTGTTTACCTCCCTGTAACTTAGCAGTTTGGCAAAAAGGGACCGATAGAACAAGTGCTAGGCTTACAAAAAATATGTCCTGGGGTCGATTTCTTTGACTAAAAGGCGGTGCTCCAGCATGGCCACAGTCAAATGATTGAAACAAATAATAGAATAAAAGAATATTGGATATTGAGCAAGTTAAACCAGTGAAACTTGGATGTTTTCATCCCTACGAGAGGAGCTACATACATATAACCCTTGTATTGGGTTATATGTATGTATATGATATATATGTATATGATATATATATGTATGTATATGATGTATATGTATATGATATATACATGTATATGATATACATGTATATGATATCTATATGTATGTATATGATATGTATGTATATGATATATATATGTATATGATATATATGTATATGATATATATATGCATGTATATGATATATATATGTACGTATATGATATGTATGCATATGATATATATGTATATAGGTGTAGGAGTGGCTGTGTGGTAAGTAGCTTGCTTACGAACCACATGGTTCCGGTTTCAGTCCCACTGTGTGGCACCTTGGGCAAGTGTCTTCTACAAAGCCTTGTTAGTGGATTTGGTAGACGAAACAGAAAGAAGCCCGTCATATATATATATATATATATATATATATAATATATATATATATATATATATATATATACCGTATTTGACGGCATATAGGACGCACTTTTTTCAAAAAAATTTGGCTCAAAAATCGCCCTGCGTCTAATATGCGAAGTCAAGACCCTCCCGTAGGCTAATCTTCTCCCATACGCTCACTAACCTAGCTTACGATAAGTATTTCTACCTACGCTAACGCCTTAATGATATTTTCCATACTCATGCATCATTATTTTATTGCTATTATTATTATTATTATTATTATTATTATTATTATTATTATTACCAGTATTATTACTTTAAAATACGAATTATCGTAAAAATCAAAGCAATCTACCGTAAATTGTTAGGCTGCGATCCATGACACACGTTTACTAATATCAGCTGATCGGAACCCTAACTCGATGCCATCTGACGGTGAGGAGTAAAACTACATGATCATTGCGAGTTCGTGTATATACGGAGGTAGGTCGGATATCTTGGTACAACAAAGTTTATGATCATAACAAAACACACTACAACAATACAAGCACCCTCACGGCTATGGCAACACCCTCACGGTTATTGTAATTTGTATGCTTGCTTTTATACAGCAATGTTTTCTGCTTTTGTAATGTGCTGCTAGACTGCTTTCAACAATATATGCTTAAATACACTTAAAACTTTTTTTCCTGAAATGAGGGTGCGTCTAATATGCCAGTGCGTCTAATATGCTGTCAAATACGGTATATATATATATATATATATATGCATGTGTGTGTGTATATGTTTGTGTTTGTCCCCCCCAACATCACTTGACAACCGATGCTGGTGTGTTTACGTCCCTGTAACTTAGCGGTTTGGCAAAAGAGACCGATAGACTAAGTACTAGGCTTACAAAGAATAAGTCCTGGGGTTGATTTGCTCGACTAAAGGTGGTGCCCCAGCATGGTCACAGTTAAATGACTGAAACAAGTAAAAGAGTAAAGAGTAAAAGAGTATATATGTATGTGTATGATATATGTATTGGGTTATATATATATATGTATATATATGATATATGTATTGGGTTATATATATATGTATATGATATAAAGAATTACCTCTTTCTTCATCTCACTCAGCTGAAATAACATTTTGCCATCAAACTGTGAAAAAGCTTCACTGTATCTGCAATTAACAAAATTAGAATAATGGTAAGAAACCTAGCAAACTCTTTGACTGTATCTGACAATGGATAGAAACTAGAGCAGTGGTTTTCAATCAGGGTCCACGTGACCCTTAGTGGGAGTCCATTTTGGTGTTAAAATTTATCTGCACTAATTTGGTTATGCTCCTAAAATACATAAAATATCTTAGCAATTTTTTTAAACAACTTTTTATGATATCTAATTATAAAAATATAATGGGATTTTTTTTAACGGCATCAAATTGCTATGAGGGTCCACCAGATGAAAATAGGTATCAAAAGGGTCCAGTGGTACAAATATAATTAAGAACCACTGATCTAGAGGTTTAGGATCTTTTATTCTCTCTTGGACATCTTAGGAATGTATAGCATGCCCATTTTTAGTTTTTGGGTGATGTATATTGAAGTGATTGATCACAAAGATTTTGGCCAAGATGCTTGCCAAGAGGCTGGCGCTTGTCATCGAGAAACTGGTTGACAAGGCACAAACATGCAGAAGTATCCATGACAACCTCCATCTGATGTGCTACATCTTAGCTAAGGAACCTGGCATGGGTGGGGGGTGCTGATCAATTTGGATTGATTGAAAGCTTTCGATAGGGTCAACCATTGATAGTTGGAGTCCATCCTTAGGGTGGCTGCTTTCTGTCCAGTCTTCTGCGGTTGGATCATTGCTTTATACTGCAGCATCTGCTCAGTAGTTCGGGTAAATGGTCATCTATCCAGACCATTTAACATCATGCGTTCGGTCTGTCAAGGATCCCCCTTGTCACTTCTGTATGTACTGACCCTAGAGCTATTACTGCAGAAGCTGGTGATGCTGAGGGGCATCCTGCAAGAACTGGGAAGTGGGAGGAGCATGTCTGCATATGCAAACATTGTGTCTGTCATGGTGTTGAACCACAGACATGTTGACCCGGTTGGCAAAACACTAAAAGAATACAAAGCGGTAACGGGAGTAAAAATTAATCTGGAAAAGTCAGTGGGCTTGCAGCTTGGCACCTGAAGCAGCAATCCCATGCCATCCAACAGCATTTCCATTGTGGAATACTGGATGGATGGACCAGTTAAATTGCTCAGGGTCTGGTTTGGTCCAGAGCTCCAACTGGAGAAGAACTGGGATGAGATAATGAGTAGGGAGGCCAATCTCACCCAGCAATGGGCCGAGAGGAAGCTCTCTCTAAAAGGTTGGGCTGAGGTGGTAAATGCGTACACCACATCTACTAGTCTGACTATTGTGCCTTGTCCTGACCCTACCATTACAAAACTTGAACGCATACTCCTCCACTTTTTGTGGAAGGAAAGCATGCTGAAGGTCAGGCGATACATTTGCTGCCAACATCTGCCAAATGGAGGGCTGGGCATGCTGTGGCTAATGATGTGCAAAGATGTGCTGAGACTCCATCTCCAGCATTTCATAGACAATGGTGAATAGGTGTGGTCACCGTTTGTGAGATGCGCTTCCCCACAGCTTGTCTCTGTGACTGAACTGCAATCATGGATCAAACAGAGTCTGAGGCTGGGTGAATGGCACCACAAGTGTCACCATGCTCTTGAGCAACTCTGCCATCCATGTGACTTCAATTCCATGAAAGCGTTCTATAGAGGATAAGTGGAGGGGAGGTGTGACAATGTTCTTGGGGAGACCCTTGGTATTGATGAGGAATACCTAGCCTGCCTCTTCAGGAGCTATGGACAAATTTCCAGAGATCTCTGGCCTAGCAGTGCCATCGGGAAGCATTGTCCATTCAGGATAAGCTCTGCAGACACAGTTTAAGAAACACTGGACCAACTTTCCCAAGATGCAGTCAGAGCGATGAAACCATTCTGAATGCACTTGTGCAATGTCCAAACATTTCAGACCTGTGGGTTTATGTCGGATGGCTGCTGTCACATGAGGGGACGAATTCAGTTGTCGGCCAAGTCTATTGTGAATATTGCCTGCCACCTTCCTTTAACTAGGAAGATGAGGCAGCTTTCATTGAACTGGTGGCTACGGTGAAAGAATGTCATGTGGTGGACTCGTGCGAAAGGTTTAGAGACAAACACTTTCCTCTCTGGCCAACCGTTCATCAACTTTTTTAAGTATTACTTGGAGAGGAAGGTGAGAATAGAGAAGGAAGTTTTGTCTAATGAAAAGTTCAACAAAAGGTGGGTGAATGTGGCAAAGATGGTATGAATAAATGATGGAACCACCCTGAGCATGATCCTATAAAACAAAGAGAGAAAGGGCGCTTTGCTCTCATGTTAAAGTTATTTTGTTCATTTCCGAGGTTACCGTGGTTCTTATTGGTAGGTTTTCTTTCCATGGATAAACCTAGTTAAATGTTACATTTCCTCCCCCTTTTGGGAATTCTAATTGTTAACAATGACTTTTCTGTTATTTCCCTGTTTACACATCCAAAAAAGAAAAAAAAATTTCTTCCCCTTTTGTTCGATTTCGAAAAAGAAAAGTTCTACATTGTATTGTCCCCTCTGTATTCAGCCCTGAGTGGCTAATAAAGAAATCTGTCTTCAAAAGAATTCTCACAATTGAACTGCTGTGAATTGTATGGAAGAAAAGAAAAAAAACAAAACAATTACTATGGTTAGTTCTTGCATCTGCAAACTTAGAACAACGTGATTGAAAAGCAGACTAGTTAAACACATGTATGTGCTTTGTTTGTGTGTGTGTGTGTGTGTGATATAACAAGCATTATTAAGCAAACTTCCTCATTGAAAAGTTGCACAACCACAGCTGTCTCACGTTGGGGTTGCATTGACCATATTTTTTTTACCACATAATAAAAAATGCTCTCTCTCTTTCTCTCTCGCTCTTCCCCTATTTCTACCCCTCTCTATATATTCTCTGTGTGTTTGTATCTACTATTTCAAAAGCACTGTTTCTGTTCAGTTAATTTAAAATCTGTTCAGACATTAGTGACAAATTTATTCAAAGAAAGTCTCTGTGTGTGTGTGTATCTGTGTGTTTCATCTGACATAGATGACCTTTGGCATGGAGATGTTCATTTCAATGACCAGGTGTGATTGACTGATGGACACCTTTAGTCATCTGTTACGTATCTTCCTTTATGATACATGGTATCCAGACTATTCCAAAATACTCAATCATTGTCTCTAAGGATGCTGGCACCACACAAAAAGTGCCTGGCATGCTCTGTAAAGTGGTTGGCATTAGGAAGGGCATCCAGCTGTAGAAACCAAGGCAAAACTGGTGACTGGAGCCTGGTGTAGCTTTTTGGCTTGCCTGCTCCAGTGAAACTGTCCGACCCATGCCAGTATGGAAAATAGACGCTAAATGATGATGATTGTATAAAACCTTTTACGTGACATTTCTAAAAGCTATGAAGTACATTTTGAATTAAAATTTTAGACAGAACCTTGCATTGGAGAAAAAAATGTCGGGAAAGGTGTATGTTGGACGATCTTGCATAAAACTGAATAATTTATGAAAGGTTTTGGAAGACAACAATCAAAGAGAAAAGATAATGATTGCTGAAGGTCACAAAATAATGAAACCTATAATGAGCCAGATCAGCATTAGCCCATCATTAGCCCCTCATTAGCCTATCACCATTAGCCTATCATCATTAACCCATCATTAGCCTATCATTTCTCATTGCTAAAACCTCTGCCCCCACTGCTTGTATCAGTGTTTTTGTTTATAGATTTTGAAGTCACATGGCTTAGTGGTAAGGTTGTTTGGCTCTCACTCATAAGCTTGTGAGTTCAATTCTTGGTGGCATATTGGGTCCTTGAGTAAGACATTTCATTTCACATTGCTCCAATCCATTCAGCTGGCAAAAACGAGTTGTCTCTATAATTCAAAGGGTCAACCTTGTCACATTCTGTGTAATGCTAAATCTCTCTAAAGAACTATGTTAAAAATCCGTGTGTCTGTGGAGTGCTCAGCCGCTTGTATGTAAATTTCCTGAGTAGATTGTTCCATTGATTGGATCAATTGAAACCTTCATCATAACCGATGGGGTGCCAGTTAAGAAAGTGATTCTACAAAAGGGTAACATTAACAAAACTGTAAAAACATCATTACTCAGCCAATTTATGATAATGAAGCCAAGATGCAATTTCGTCATTTGTCATTTCCGCTATTGGAGACAAAGCACCAATGTCATTGACAAGATGATCGATGGAGATTTTCTTAGAAGGTGATTGCTGTTCATTTCCTGAATTCTCTGTTGAAGTTCCAGCTTTGTTAGTTTGGTCCTCAGGACCATCAACTGAAGAATAAAAAGAGGATTACTTTAATACATAGATTAAGGAAAATGTGGATGTTTGTTTCTTGCAAAAGTCTGCAGTTCATAAAAGACACTTTAGTGGTCTTCTATTGTGTCTGGGGAGAGTCATTTTCTTTTCGTGCTTTATAATATAACACACTCACCGGTAAAATTTCCACTTTTTTCTTATTTTTATTTTCCTAAAATTTTCGTTGCGTCTTGCAAACTTTTCAATAGTTTTAACTATTAAAAATAAGAAAAAAGTGGAAATTTTACTGGTGAGTGCATTATATTATAAGGCACAAAAAGAAAATGACTCTCCCCAGACACAACAGAATATGCTTCAGCACATGAACTCATATAAAGAATCTTGCAAACCAAATCCCCAAACGAAATACTTTAGTGGTCTTTTGTTGTAAATTCTTCATTGGTTCTACACAATGGTAGGTTGGTCAGCAACGTGGGAAGACAGAAAAGACGAAACTAATAATTTATTTTAGTTTTTATATATTTTCAAAAATTTTTATTAATATAGGCGTGGCACATTGGGCAAGTGTCTTCTACTATAGCCCCAGGCTGACCAAAACCTTGTGAGTGGATTTGGTAGATGGAAACTGAAAAAAGCCCATTGTATATATATATATATATATATACACACACACATATATATATGTGTATATATATATATGTGTGTGTGTTTGTATGTCTGTGTTTGTCTCCTCACCATCACTTGACAGTCGATGTTGGTGTGTTTACATCCCCATGACTTAGTGGTTCAGCAAAAGACACCGATAGAAGTACCATGCTTACAAAGAATAAGTTCTGGGGTCAATTTGTTTGACTAAAGGCGATGCTCCAGTATGGCCACAGTCAAATGACTGAAATGAGTAAAAGAGTAGGCATGAGCATAGCTGTGTGGTAAGAAGCTTGCTTTCCAACCACATTGTTCTGGGTTCAGTCCCACTGCATGTTACCTTGGGCTAATGTCCTCTGCTATAGCTTCAGGCCGACCATAGACTTGTGAATGAATTTGGTAGATGGAAACTAAAAGAAGCCTGTCATGTGTGTGTGTAAGAGAGAGTGTGTATGTGTTTGTCCTCCACCACAGCATGATACCTGGTATTGGTGTGTCTACATTCACACAACTTAGCAGTTTGGCAAAAGAGATTGATAGAATAAGTGCCAGGCTTAAAAAAAAAAGTCTTGGGGTCGATACATTTCACTAAAAATTCTTCAAGGTGGTACCCCAGCTTGGCCACAGTCTAGAGACTGAAATAAGTAAAAGAAATAAATGAAAGAGATGAAAGAAATTAATCTGCGTCTTTTATATTTACCTGTGAACAAATATTTATTTCTCGGAAATATTCATCAGAGAAGGAATGCAATAATAAAATGTCTTCTTGTAGGGATTCTTAAAAATGTCCTTTGTAGTTATTGAAATGGAAGAAATAGCTGAGTTAGAATAGCTGCATGTAGACAAACAATGTGTGAGCAATTTGTCTTTACAACCCAAGGCCGATGCTGTTTGTTGGTCACAACACGTGTTTTTAGGTAAAGAAAAGTAGAAGTCAAGATATCATCTCATTGAGCAAAACAGCATAGCTCTATGTGGATTGCTGGTTGGTTTGGGTCTAGGGTTGAATTCACCAGTTTTTTATAACTGTAAGGAAAAATTTCTAGAACTTTCGATCAAGCTTTGTTGTAGAAAAACTCACACATTTCCTTTGAAGTCCACTTCTGTAACAAATGAGACTGGTTGGTGGCTTGACCAATACACTCTGTAAAGTGATTGGTGTTAAGAAGGGTATTCAGCTGTAGAAACCAAACCAAAACAGACCACGAGAGCCTAGTGCAGCTCTCTGGTTTGTTAGCTCTGGTCAACCCATCCGACCCATACCAGCATTGAAAATGGACATCAATTGAAGATGATGACAATGATGATAAAAAGCAGTGTATTTTAATAGAAAGATGGTAACCAAAATGGACGTATTAAATGGAATAATACTATAATAGATTTTTCTAAAGACATTATAAGAGGCGTAGGAGTGGCTGTGTGGTAAGTAGCTTGCTTACAAACCACATGGTTCCAGGTTCAGTCCCAGTGCGTGGCACCTTGGGCAAGTGTCTTCTACTATAGCCTCAGGCCGACCAAAGCCTTGTGAGTGGGTTTGGTAGACGGAAACTGAAAAAAGCCTGTCGTATAGATGTATACATATATGTATATGTGTATACATGTTTGTGTGTCTGTGTTTGTTCCCCAACATGCTGGTGTGTTTATATCCCAGTAACTTAGCAGTTCGGCAAAAGAGACTGATAGAATAAGTACTAGGCTTACAAAGAATAAGTCCTGGGGTTGATTTGCTCGACTAAAAAGGCAGTGCTCCAGCATGGCCACAGTCAAATGACTGAAACAAGTAAAAGAGAGAGTATACTGATGCAGCAGATACATTCTAAAGTTTGGGTCAATGATGATATTTCTTCACAAACCTTGAGCTTCACCAGGTGAATATTGTCCACGTCCACGAAGTTCTTTTATAAGTCCACCAAAACTCTTCTCAAAAGGGTACTTCCCGCTAAAATCAAAGAACAATTTTGCTCCAAGCATGGTACCAAGCCAACCATCTGGATTGTATTTTTTCTGCATCATCATTGGAATGTAGTCTTTACGTAATCGAAATGTGTATTCAGCTTCTAAAATGATTTAAAGACAAAGAAAAGCAATTAAATTCTTTTAAATGTTGCGGAAAAGTAATGAAGTAAAAATCCTTAATGAGTAAAAATGAGAAAAACCATAACATTTTTCTTCTGGTTTTGTCAAGAAGTTGATGCTGCCTGTGATAATCGCTATCACTTAATCCCTTAGCAAAGTACTTTATTGCATGTAATGCTTATTAATACACATTGTTTCAGTTAATCCTGCATTATCTCATAGCTTTGAGATTTTGATGAGGTGAGTGGTTATTTTTAGAATGACAGTGTAGGGTAGGTGTGAGAAACCCGATCTGGCCAGTTTGGATATAAAATGGCTAGAATATTCGGGCCGGATATGGCAGGTTTAAATGCTGAAGGATTAATGTGTCATTTTAATTTAATACATAAGGCCAGGTGGGGAGCTGACAGAATTGTTAGCACATCTCACATCTGGCAAAATGCTCAGTGGGATTTCACCCGTATTTACATCCTGAATTCAAATACTCCAGGGATCAACTGACTTCCATCCTTTCAGAGTTGAGAAAAGTACCAGTTGAACATTGGGGTGGATATAACTGACTTAGCATGTCCCCTGAAATAGCTGGCCTTGTGCCTAAATTCAAAAGCAATTTAGGCAGAAAGCTTGCAGTTTATAGGGGCAGGGTTAGTTGATATCATTGTCTAACCCCACCCTTCAAATTTCTGCAACTTAATTCTTAGCCAGAATCAGCAAAACTTACATATGTGAGAAGGCTGTACCTTTTGAATCACAGATACAACCCACCTGTTGGGCTTCAGTACAGTTTCTGTCTACCCTTGCAGGCCACACCTCAGCATTGCTGCACACAATTAATTGAAACCACTAAAATATATGATGATGATGATGACCATCATCATATGGTGTGCTGGTGCCACATAAAAAGCAATCAAGCTTGTGTCACATATACAGCATCCCCCCAATGGTGTCACATGTAAAGCATTGGTGCTGGTGCCATATAAAAAGCACCCAACACTCTCTGTAAAATGGTTGGCATTAGGAAGGGCATCAAGCTGTTGAAACCAGGCCAGAAATGGAACCTGGTGTGGCTTCTGGCCTTGCCAGCTTCTGTCAGAACATCCAACCTATACCAGCATGGAAAACAAACATTAAATCATGATGATGATGATGATGATGATTATGGTGTGTTCTGTTATTTTCCTGTCAGCTATAGTATATCTTATATGCTATGATTTTCACTTCTCACCTGTACGGCAGCTAGGGCTTTGTTTGTATTTCTCAGACATGCAAATTAAAACAACAGCAGCGTTTTCTATACCACTAGCCATGGCTTGTAAGTTCGAAGGCCCCATACAGTCAACATCTATCCATAACTGGTAACCTTCTTCCTGAAAGAAAAGAGAAGTTAGAATATCAAGAAATACATTGACTGATTATGTACGTTAGAATCTTCTGACTTTCATCTAGAATCGTAGCAGACTTCTTGGTGTTACCATAAAGCATTTATATACAATTTCCCCCTCTTTGCAAAGAATGGTTTTTCTTGAAACTTCAATATTCTTGTCTCCCCATGGTAGCTGAACATAATCCAGCCAGTGTTCAGCTGACATTAGTGAAGCACATATTGTCACAAATATTCAGGTTGTGTGATCACAAATTCCTCCTTTGTTCTCACCGGTGCCAGAAATACTAAACCTGATCATGGTGCACTCTCTTTCAGTCCTAAGTGACGTGTAGCTGTATGCATATTCCATACAACAGGTGTATATATATATGTGTGTGTGTATGTGTGTGTATATATGTGTGTGTATGTGTGTATATGTATATATATATTTATATATATATATATATATATAGTGAGAATTTACAAAATACAAAAGATGAAGACGGATGTGTAAACAACAGACAGATGTATTAGTTTAACGTTCAAGAAGTGAGAAAGTCTTTTACGTTTCGAGCCTACACTCTTCCACAGAAAGGAACACAGAAATAAAGAGGGAGAGAAAATATAAAAGGTTTAGTGGCTATCAATCTATCATGGTGAATGCCGGACAGAGGAGTCACACAGGAGAGCTAGGAAAAAGGGGAGATAATAAAGTGGTGGTGATCCCAAAACGAAGGTGTGCGTGCGTGTGTATGTGAGAGCATGTATGTGCATGTGGATGGGGCTGGTGACCTTGACCTATGTATGTATAAGAGAAATGGAGACAAAAGCACAAGATGTTATTTAAGTCAATTATATCACTGTCATCTATGTTTTGATGGATACATTAAAATTAATTTGGGAAGAAAAATAAGGTGGAATAATATCTTAAAGTGCTTTTGTGACATTTTGTTACTCTGGTAACTATTTCTCTGGATCTTTCCTTGAAAATTTAACACACACACACACAGAGACATATATATATATATATATATATATATATTTGAGTAATTGAATGAATTATCTTATTAAGGATAATTCGAAAGATAACCGATACCTGGGTGGCAAATTCACATCAGAAAGAACACGGTTGAAGCTACGTCCCTAGGGCATAGACTACGTGTCTTTGTGCGGAAATTTGTATGTTTATTTTAAAATTATAAGTATATGAAAGAATGGAGTTGAACGACTAGTTAACAAATATCCTTTATTCTCGACATGTCTCGAAGGCTGCATATTCCTAATTCCGAAGGAATGAGTACATTATGCAGATTTCTCATCAAGGAACTTATGTCGACATCAAAATGCACAAAAAACCTTTAGCTGACCGCTCTCAAGGAGCCCATGGCGATAATGAGTGTCTCTTTATAATGAGTGACCTCAGAGTGGCTGAATGTAGAAGAATCTAGAAGTTTCTAAAGGTTCAAGAGTTCAAACGAAGTAGGAGGAGGGAGGCATAAGAATAGTAAGGTGAGAGAGTGCAGGTCAAAAGAATGGTGGGTTTAAATGATTTCTTTTGTGAATGAGTGCCTGTGTGTGTGACTGTATATAACTGTCTTAATGTGTGTATGTGTGTGTCTGAATGCGTGATTGTGTTTGTGGATGGGTAGATGTCAGAAAACTGACAGCTGTGAGGTGAAAGGTCTATGTCTGTGTGTTCAATTATGTTTACTGTAGAGAAAGGAAAGTAGATAGCGAAAGGGAGAAAGAATCGGGCGAGGTGAGAGGCAACGCAAGAATGGATAGTAGTAATTGGGAATATAAGAAAATCTTTTTGAATATTGGGGTGGAATATAGCAAAAAAATTTTTTTTTTGGAAATCGAGCGGTTATCTATATTAGTCATATATTTATATGAGTGAAAGGTGTGTCTTTTCCAGTGTAAACACCTGTAGGATCTTTCGACGATTATGTTTATTAAAGGGCCTTTGGCGAACAAAATATGAAAAAAGTTCGGAATTACAGATGCCACAAAATTTTCTGCCTTTATCAAACGGGAAGGATACCGACAAAATGGACCATTCGAGCTTGAATGTAGTGTTATTGTTCTTCAGACGCCAGACTAATTTGCTTAGCCCTGTGTTGTGTTGCTTTCTCTTATGTCTGAAAGTGGAATAATGGTTGGAGATCCTTTGGGCTAATTTAGAAGAGGTTTCGCCAATATAGAAGTAAACATCGGTTCCAGAAGAGATTTTGCATTGGTAAGTGGTGTTTCTAATTTTGGAATTTTTGGATAAGAACTTTAATCTGTTGGGGTTGGTTTCCAATACTAAGACAGAGTTTTTATTGTTGTGATAGGTGTAAAAATTGTTGCTGGCTTTGGCCACAATACTATTCATCTTATTATCATTACTATTAGTTGTAATATCGTCGGCAAATTCCCTGGCTATAGGAATGCTGCGATTGTTATCATCAATAATATAATTGTTATTAAGAATGCTGGTACTATTAACACTAACACCACCATTGTTAATACTCTGGCTAATGTTATTATCATTATTACTATTGCTAACGCTAATGCTGCTATGAATGTTGCTAATATCTATACTACTTCTATTATTATTATTATTGTATGTTACGTTGGAATGGGTAAGGGCGGTGTCATTACTCATGGGTGGAGAGATCCTATTTAGCAACTTATTATTGTGGGAAGCTATTATCTGCGAAAGATTTTTAGTATTTGAGAATGCTATTCTTACTTTATGCGAATTTATAGTGGAGTAGTATCTAGAATTCCTAGGAAAATTCTTAGTAACGGCTTCACGGAATTGTAAAGGGAGATTAGACATGATTTGTCTCCTGAAAGGAATCACAAACCAGATATAGTTTTTTTTGTTCTTGGAATGGCTGAGAGTGTTGACATTTACATTAAAAGGTATATTTCTGTGTTGTAGAATGGGTTTAGGTTTACGCTGGCCTCCCCTTTAATAAACACAATCGTCGAAAGATCCTACAGGTGTTTACACTGGAAAAGACACACCTTTCACTCATATAAATAGTGACTAATATAGATAACCCCTCGATTTCCAAAAAAAAAAAAAAATTTTTGCTATATTTCACCCCAATATTCAAAAAGATTTTCTTATATTCCCAATTACTACTATCCATTCTTGCTTTGCCTCTCACCTCGCCCGATTCTTTCTCCCTTTCGCTATCTACTTTCCTTTCTCTACAGTAAACATAATTGAACACACAGACATAGACCTTTCACCTCACAGCTGTCAGTTTTCTGACATCTACCCATCCACAAACACAATCACGCATTCAGACACACACATACACACATTAAGACAGTTATATACAGTCACACACACAGGCACTCATTCACAAAAGAAATCATTTAAACCCACCATTCTTTTGACCTGCACTCTCTCACCTTACTATTCTTATGCCTCCCTCCTCCTACTTCGTTTGAACTCTTGAACCTGTAGAAACTTCTAGATTCTTCTACATTCAGCCACTCTGACATCACTCATTATAAAGAGACACTCATTATCGCCATGGGCTCCTTGAGAGTGGTCAGCTAAAAGTTTTTTGTGCATTTTGAAGTCGACATAAGTTCCTTGATTTTCCTGATGAGAAATCTGCATAATGTACTCCTTATTCCTTCGGAATTAAGAATATGCAGCCTTCGAAACATATGTTGAGAATAAAGGATATTTGTTAACTAGTCGTTCAACTCCATTCTTTCATATACTTATATATATATATATATATATATATACATGCGAGGTCTGATCAATAAGTATCTAGATGGTTGCTATAGTAACAAAGCTAAAGCACACAGAGTAAAGCCACTTGGCAGAGATTGACCTTGAACTCCTGCTGTGCATGCAAACTAAGTCTTGACATTCTAGCTCACTTCTGTTGTACACAGCAGTGCTTGGTAGGAAGGTGTGTAACGTGTGATCATCACATTGACCATGACAGAGAAAGTTGTCATTTTGGGATTACCACTACTTTATTATCTCTCCTTTTTTCTAGTTCTCCTATGTGACTCCTCTGTCCGGCATTCACCATGATAGATTGCTAGCCACTAAAAGAGGTCTGCACAAAGTTGCAGAGAGTGTATGGAGAGGAGTGTATGAGTTGCACACAAGTGTACGAGTAGTTGAAACGTTTCCAAGATGGACCCCAAAAAATGTTGATATTAATGAACACTCTGGGAGACTGGCAACCAGCAGTAATGAAAAAAAACATCACAGATGTGCATGCAGCTGTGAGAGGAAATCATCAAATCACCATCCTTGAGTTATCAGAGGATGTGCAGATTAGTTACGGTTCAGTTCAGTCCATTATCACTGAAGATTTGGGTATGAGTCGTGTGTCTGCCAAGTTTCTGCCAAGACTGCTTTCAGCTGACCAAAAAGACACTCAGATTTCAGTTGCACAAGATCTCCTTGATTGCGTCAAGAATGATGAAAACTTTTCGATAGCTTTGCGTAGGCCTCTGAGCAGGTATCGCCAAGCTTTTGGCAAAATTCGATGCAGATTCTCTGCTCAACTTTCTCTGTCATGGTCAATGTGATGATCATACGCTACACACCTTCCTTCCAATCACTGCTGTAAACAGCAAAAGTGAAATAGAATATTAAAACTTAGTGCACATGTACTTTAGTGTTTAAGGTCATTCTTTGCCAAGTGGATTCACACTGCATGCTTTAGCTTCATTACTATGGTAACAGTCCGGATACTTATTGATCAGACCTCATATATATAGTCCACTCTGTTGAGTGGTTGGTGTTAGGAAGGGCATCCAGCTGTAGAAATCCAGCCAAAACAGTCACAGAAGTCTGGTACTGCCTGGCTACCTCCTGTCAAACTGTCCCACCCATGCCAGCTTGGAAGGCAGACATTAAACGATGATGATGAAAATGATACACACACACACACACACACACACACACATATACTCTTTTACTTGTTTCAGTCATTTGACTGGCCATTCTGGAGCACCACCTTTAGTCAAGCAAATCGACCCCAGGACTTATTCTTTGGGAGCCTAATACTTATTTTATTGGTCTCTTTTGCCAAACCGCTGTCAAGCGATGTTGGGGGGGGGGGACAAACACAGATACACAAACATATACACACACACATACACATATATATATACATATATACGACAGGCTTCACAAGGCTTTGGTCAGCCCGAGGCTATAGTAGAAGACACTTGCCTAAGGTGCCACACAATGGGACTGAACCTGGAACCATGTGGTTGGTAAGCAAGCTACTTACCACACAGTCACTCCTGTGCCTATAAAAAAATGATGAACAACCTTAATTGATTTTTGAACCTTATTGGGTTCTTGTCAGAGGAGTCTGCATCATTCTGACAGTCTCCATATATATATATATGTGTGTGTGTGTGTGTGTGTGTGTATATATATATATATTCTTTTCTTTTATTCTTTTATTTGTTTCAGTCATTTGACTGCAGCCATGCTGGAGCACCGCCTTTAGTTGAGCAAATCGACCCCAGGACTTATTCTTTGTAAGCCTAGTACTTATTCTATCAGACTCTCTTGCCGAACCGCTAAGTGACGGGGACATAAACACAACAGCATCGGTTGTCAAGCAATGTTGGGGGGACAAACACAGGCACACAAAAATATACATACATATATACATATATACATAAAATGAAATGAAAACACAACACGGGGTGCCTTATTCTTCAGTCAAACAATGAGAGACAAAGTGATTTTATATATATACATATATATATATATATACACATACATACATACATATATATTGCATAATCATAGTTTATGATGTGCATAGGTAGGACTCCATAAATAATAATATAGATAAAATAATTCCTGTCTGCCATATGAAGTATAAAATAGGTTTGTTTGCTTGTCTTTTTTCTTTCTTTTCTTATTATTAGTAGCTCGTGTCTTAATGCTCTGTACATTAAACAATATTTCTCACATGATGGAGTACTTGTTTTGTTGATCTTATCTTTACATTTTACTTGTTTCAGTCATTTGACTGTGGCCATGCTGTATAATTTATTTTTGAAAAACATAGCGTAGAAGTGCTCAAGTCGAACCCGAGGCGCTAGACAAGTATAATAGATACAATAGAAAAGGCTCAAATCCGGCAGACTATGATTAACACATAGATATACGGGTTGCATTAGGATAAAATAAGAATTGTCCAATGTGAAACATATATTGATATATTAGAAGTATAAAAATATATGAATACTAAGAATATACGTGGACATCTAGTTATATAGATATGTAAGCATAGTAATAACAGAAAATAGATAAAAATAATAATGGAATATAGAAAACTCAAATAATAATAATGGAATATAGAAAAAGACGTTTTTAAAAATTCAAAATATGATATAGAGACAGCAATAGGCATGAAAAAAGTTTTGGGTAACAGGTTGGAGGAAAATAAGGTGTTCTGAAGATCATTTCAGGGGTACATTTGTCCAGATTACATATGAATCTTAAGAACCATTTCCACAGAATGCCCCCATCATCATATGCACACAAACACACAGATACACATATAAACATATATATATACAGGCACATATATACATATCTATGTCCCTGTGACCTAGGGGTTCAGCAAAAGAGATCGATAGAATAAGTACCAGGCTTAAATAAAAAAAGGAAGTAAGTACTGGGTAACGGGGTCGAGTTGTTCAACTAAAACACTCCTCAAAGCAGTGCCCCAGCATGGCCGCAGTCCAATGACTGAAACAAGTCAGGTATGAAAGTTAAAAGACATGCCCATATATACCTGTCACTTCACCTTAACATATATACACCTATATAGATGTTCTTATCAAGGGTGAAATTATTTAAAGGTGAATGAGCTAGTTGTGTTGTTGCATATATTTATCTATATCTGTCTGTCTGTCTCTCTCTCTCTCTCTGTATATATATACATTAAGAAAACTGTAAATGGAGAAGTAAAATTTAAAGAAACAAAATTTTCATAAATTTTGATTCTTGATAAACTCATGTTTATCTTTGTCTTTAGCTATAATTTTATGAGCATAATATGTTTGCATATGTATGCCCATGGTTAAACATAGGTAATATATCAGCAGTGTAATGGATACTTCTATTTTAACCTCTAACTTAACTAAGCTATATATATATATAGGTTAGTTGTTGCGTTTTCTCTTTGTTCATGTTGGGATTAACCATATATGCATATCATCATCATCATCGTTTAACGTCCGCTTTCCATTCTAGCATGGGTTGGGCGATTTTGACTGAGAGCTGGTGCCAGTAAGGCGACACTGGTAATGATCATGCTTGAATGGTGCCTTTTACGTGCCACCAGCACGGAAGCTAGTTAGCCGCTCTGGCAACAATCATGCTCGGATGGTGCTCTTAGCACTCTACTAGCATGGGCACAGGTGCCAGAAAGGCGACGCTGGTAACAATCGCACTCGAATGATGCCTTGTATGTGGCACTGGCACGGAAGCCGGTTAGCCGCTGTCAATGATCACACTCGTATGGTGTACAAATATGTAGGTATATATGCTCTTTGTTCATCTTTGGTGCACATTGCTAGTGAAGCAACCATACTTACACTGTAAAGCCAGAAAGGAAAATTACACGATCAGGCTCAAACTTTGATCACAATAGTACCAATTGTAAGCATGTGTGAACAGAAGGCAGTGTGTCAATAATAAAGATATGTTATGGTGAAAGTACTGATAATTTTTGACTTCCCGTTGTAGATGTAACATTCAACAATGAACAGCAGAAAGCAGATAATGATGTGTTGAAACAATTGTAATGATATGTTATAAAGCTTGTTCAATCTATCTTCTCATATCAATAACTTTTATATACATACATATACATATACATGGTTGCCAAGCAAGTTTCTTAACCAGGGAGCATGCCATTGCATATATGCATATCATCATCATCGTCGTTTAACGTCCGTTCTCCATGCTAGCATGGGTTGGACGGTTCGACCGGGGTTCTGGGAAGCCAGAAGGCTGCACCAGGCTCCAGTCTAATTTGGCAATGTTTCTACAGCTGGATGCCCTTCCTAACGCCAACCACTCCGTGAGTGTAGTGGGTGCTTTTTACGTGCCACCTGCACAGGTGCCAGGCGGGGCTGGCAACGGCCACGGTCAGATTGGTGTATTTTATGTGCCACCGGCACGGAAGCCAGTCGAGGCGGTGCTGGCATCGGCCACGAGTCGGATAGTGCTTTTTACGTACCACCAGACCAGGGATCCTGGCTGGTTCAATTCGATTTCGATTTCGCTTGCCCCAACATGTCTTCACAAGCAAAGGGGGTTGGCAAGGGTGCCTGTCGTACGGTCGCATTGGAGTATTTTACGTGCCACGGCCACGAGTCGGATAGTGCTTTTTACGTACCACCAGACCAGGGATCCTGGCTGGTTCAATTCGATTTCGATTTCGCTTGCCCCAACATGTCTTCACAAGCAAAGGGGGTTGGCATGGGTGCCTGTCGTACGGTCGCATTGGAGTATTTTACGTGCCACGGCCCCGAGTCGGATAGTGCTTTTTACGTACCACCAGGCCAGGGATCCTGGCTGGTTCAATTCGGTTTCGATTTCGATTTCGATTTCGCTTGCCCCAACATGTCTTCGCAAGCATGGGGGGTTGGGATGGGTGTCTGTCGTCGGATGAGGTTCTATATCGACTTCGCTTGCCTCAACCGGTCTTTGTGTCCAAGGGAGGAAAGGCATTCATAAGTGGGCTGGGCTCACTTGTCCTGCCTGGTCTTCTCACGTACAGAATATTTCCAAAGGTCTCGGTCTCTGGTCATTTCCTCAGTGAGGCCTAAAGTTCGAAGGTCGTGCTTCACCACCTCGTCCCAGGTTTTCCTGGGTCTACCTCTTCCACGGGTTCCCTCAACTGCTAGGGATTGGCACTTTCTCACACACCTATCTTCATCCATTCTCGCCACATGACCATACCAGCGCAATCGTCTCTCTTGCACACCACAACTGATGCTTCTTAGGTACAACATTTCTCTCAAGGTGCTAACGCTCTGTCGAGTATGTACACTGACATTACACATCCATCGGAGCATACTGGCTTCATTCCTCACGAGCTTACGCATGTCCTCAGCAGTCACAGCCCATGTTTCGCTGCCATGTAGCATGGCTGTTCGTACACACGCATCATACAGTCTGCCTTTTACTCTGAGCGAGAGGCCTTTAGTCACCAGCAGAGGTAAGAGCTCCCTAAACTTTGCCCAGGCTATTCTTATTCTAGCAGTTACACTTTCAGCGCACCCACCCCCACTACTGACTTGGTCACCTAGATAACGGAAGCTATCAACTACTTCTAGTTTTTCCCCCTGGAAAGTGACGGAAGTTGTTTTCTGCAGATTTTCGGAGGTTAATGCTCCCGAGCATCTGCCACATACAAAAACTATCTTCCCAGTTAGCCTACCTTTGACATTGCTGCACCTCTTATGTGTCCATAGCTTACACTGGGTACATCTTATAGAGTTTCTACCTACACCTTTTCTACAGATCGAGCAGGGCCATCTTCCTGAAGATATTTGTGGATTGTCTACCTTTCTACTTATTAGTACTTTGGTTTTAGCTAGGTTGACTCTAAGGCCCCTTGATTCTAAACCCTCCTTCCACACCTGGAACTTCTCCTCCAGTTCTGATAGTGACTCAGCAATAAGAGCAAGGTCGTCAGCGTAGAGGAGCTCCCAGGGACAGCCTGTCTTGAATTCCTCCGTAATTGCCTGGAGTACTATGATAAATAGGAGGGGGCTGAGTACTGAACCCTGGTGGACCCCAACCTCTACTTTGAATTCTTCTGTGTACATGTTGCCAACCCTAACCTTACTTACGGCATCTCTGTACATGGCTTGCACAGTCCTCACCAGCCATTCATCTATCCCTAGTTTCCTCATATATGTATATTAATTAGAAGGATGCTAAACAGTAATGAGTGAAATAATGCTGTGTACCTTTATATTTAACATATTCATGTATACGTACATCTGGAGAGACCTTCCTACACATTGTCTATAAGGAGAGAAATTCTCATTATAGGGAATGTGTATGAAAATACACTGCTCTGGGCTATGAATGATGTCACTTGACAGTAGGAGATGTATCTCTGCATAGCTATGTATCTCTGCATAGCTATGTTTTATCAGCTACAGACAAGAAATCATTATCCATAGCCCATTCCTATATTGAAATAACAAAAAATAAACTTGCTGGAGTGTGCAAATCTTTGTCAAGCTGGAATTAATTAAGAGAGGCAACAAGCATCAATATTAAAATCAAGTCAAAGTGGGGAGCTGACGGAATTATTAGCACGTCAGGCAAAATGTTTAGCGGCATTTCATCCATCTTTACATTCTGAGTTCAAATTCTGTTGAGGTCGACTTTGCCTTTCAAGGTCAGTAAAAAAGTACCAGTTGAGTACAGGGGTTGATGTAATCAACTTAGCCTATCCTTGAAACTGTTGGCCTCATGCCAAACTTGGAAACCAATATTAAAATCAAATGGTGTCCCGTTGTATTTAACATGTTTGTGTATGCTCAGAAACTCAGAAAGTATATATATGACAAGCTTCTTTCAGTTTCCATCAACAAAATTCATTTACAAGACTTTGGTTAGTGCAGGGTTATAATTGTAAACATTTCCCAGGGGGTGTTATCTAGGATTTTATTTGGGTGTTGCCCAAAAGATTGAAAAAAATTATTCCAGTAAGAGTCAACTCCCTTTTCCTTGACTATTGCCCAAAAATCCTTGGTCTCCTTGGCTGTGCAGTGGAAGTAAACCTGAAAACTGCATGACAAGGAAGCAAATTTATTAACCACACAACCATATCCATGTCTTAGCTGTCAGAAACTAAAGCTTTATCCCAACATATCTAGAAATAAAATTCCATTTCTTTGATCATTACAGACTTAATTCTAAACTGACTTTGGTGTACATTTTATGAAAGTCGACTCCTGCCTCTTTTTAGCTGTTAATAATTCATCCATTGTTCTGTTACACAACTAAAAATAGTTGTAATGTGATAGCTTACACTATAAAAAAAAACAATGATGTATATTGGATAACAAGCAATGAACTGACGGACAGATGTCTGGGTGGTGTCTGGTGACACAGAGTAAAATACCATTGTTGGAAAAATTTCTGAAATGTGAGAATTTTGGGTGAAAAGAATTAAGGTGAGAAAAGATGAGAGAATGCCGGAATTTTCAGTACAATGCCAGAAGTATGTGTGTGAATATCCATACATCCATCCACTCATCTCTGTCTAGCTAGCTAGCTATGCATTTATCTATCTGATATAAATATTGGTTACTTATTTACAATATTTACATTTGACGGATTTTTGTTCTCTCTTGTATAGTTCTGCAAATTATATTTTCTATGACGGTTGCACTGAAGATTTGCAGACATTTACGTTTGTAAATGGTAACAATGAAACTAAGGTATGTGACTAATCATTATATTTTGTATCTTTTCATTTGTCTTGCTCGCTTTACGTTCTGGCATTTGCCAAATTTTCTTGAGAGCAATTTTCCTTACTGGTCAGACCATATGGGGTCTACCTTTAGCATATTAGGAATCCCCCTAGTGGTCAGTCCTCTTAAATCTATGTAATATAATTTTCTGAATCTTCAGATTTTTACAATAGGCTAGGCCACTGGTTTAAATTGATATTAATCTAATAGCAATTTTTACCCTTATTATTTAAATTTATACACACACACACACACACACACACACACATACATATAAATCAGAAAAAAACCACCTTCTATCAATTCAATAATGAAAAATTAAATTATACCATCTAGAAAATTACATATAGAAAGATTAAATATAAGATAAAACATATAACGATGATTAAGTAATGTGCAAAATAATAAATAATAAATTGATAGAAGGTGGGTTTTTTTTCTAATTATATATATATATTATATTTTGTGAAATTTGATTTAGTATTTCTAAATTGAATTTTTCTCTGTAAGTTTGGAATAATATTCCCTCATATTATTATATATGTATATATATATCATCATCATCATCATCATCATCATTTAACGTCCGCTTTCCATGCTAGCATGGGTTGGACGGTTCAACTGGGGTCTGGGGAGCCCGAAAGCTGCACCAGTCCAGTCAGATCTGGCAGTGTTTCTACAGCTGGATGCCCTTCCTAACGCCAACCACTCCGAGAGTGTAGTGGGTGATTTTATGTGCCACCGACACAGGTGCCAGACGAGGCTGACAAACGGCCACGCTCGGATGGTGTTTTTTATGTGCCACCGACACAGGTGCCAGACGAGGCTGGCAGACGGCCACGCTCGGATGGTGTTTTTTATGTGCCACCGACACAGGTGCCAGACGAGGCTGGCAGACGGCCACGCTCGGATGGTGTTTTTATGTGCCGCCGACACAGGTGCCAGACGAGGCTGGCAGACGGCCACGCTCGGATGGTGTTTTTTATGTGCCACCGACACAGGTGCCAGATGAGGCTGGCAAACGGCCATGATCGGATGGTGCTTGTTACGTGCCCACAGCACGGAGGCCAGTCGATGCGGTACTGGCTACGGCCACGTTCGGATGGTTTTCTTATGTGCCACGTGCCACCGGCACTGGTACCACAAGATACAAATTCCATTGATGTTCATCTATTTTGATTTGTTTTGATTTGATTTGATTTTCACTTGCCTCAACAGGTCTTCACAAGTGTCACAAGAAGGAAGGTATGCACAGGTGGACTGACTACGTCCCAGGTAGGGGCCATGGGTTATGGCCTGACTAGTCTTGCCGGGTCTTCGGATGGTGTTTTTATGTGCCACCGACACAGGTGCTAGATGAGGCTGGCGAACGGCCACGATCGGATGGTGTTTGTCATGTGCCCACCGCACTGACTACGGCACTGATGGATTTCTTGTGTGCCACAGGCACTGGTACCACAAGATACACATTCCATTGATGTTCACAATGGGCTTCTTTCAGTTTTCGTCTACCAAATCCACTCACAAGGTTATAGAAGACACTTGCCCAAGGTGCCATGCAGTGGGGCAGAACCCAGAACCATGTGGTTGGGAAACAAACTTCTTACCATACAGCCATGATTTTCATGTAAGCTGTTTGTCTGTAGATTAGGTTTCTGTTGTTTTTGCATTACTCACTAATTAATGACATTTGCTAATTTAAGAATTGATAACGAGAGTTTTCAAAGGCAAATATGACTACAATTGTTATCATGTTCATGGTTTTTTCCCACCATAGGGCAAATTCAGAAAATAGACTGTATGCATACAATAGTCAAGCCTTTTTAGGAAAAGAAATAAACTAGTTAACATTCATATTGTTTTGTCTTTTTTTTTTACTTGTTTCAGCCATTTGATTGGGGCCATGCTGGAGCACCACTTGATTGGATGTTAGTCGAAGAAATCAATCTCCCATGACTTATTCTTTGTAAGCCTAGTACTTATTCTATTGATCTCTTTCACCGAACTGCTAAGTCAGAGGGGCATAAGCGCACCACCATCGGTTGTCAAGTGATGGTGGTGCTGGTGGTGGTGGTGGGGGACAAACACAAATACATGCATACACAAATATATACATATATCATCATCATGATGATCATCATCATATCATCTTCGCCTTCAATGCTGGCATGGGTGGGATGGTTTGACAGGAGCTGGCCAGACAGGAGCCTGCACCAGACTTTTGTGACTGTTTTGGCAGGATTTTTACAGTTGAATGCCCTTCCTAACACCAACCACTCAGTAGAGTGGACTTAGTGCTTTTTATATGGCACAAACACAGGTGAGGTCTGTTTTGGCCTGGTTTTTACAGCTTGATGCCCTTCCAAATGCCAACCACTCAACAGAGTGGACTTTGGGCTTTTTACGTGGCACAAGCACAGGGGGAGGTCAGTTTTGGCAAGGTTTTTACAGCTGGATGCCCTTCCAAATGCCAACCACATTGCAGTGTGGACTGGATGCTTTTAAGTGGCACCTGCACTAACAGGGTCACCAAGTACTTGCAAAACAACAAAAAAAAACCTCTTCTGAGAGGGCAGGGGGTATTGGAGGAGGTGATCGTGGTTGAGTGATGAAAGGTTATAGCGAGACAGAGAAACAGAAATGGGTGTCTTGCGGTAGAAGAGGTACAAGTTTACCAGGCCGGGGAGAGAGGGGGGGATCAGGAATGAAGACAGAAACAGGTGTGTTGCCACAAAGGATATACATGGTTACCTAGCCTGAGGGAAGTGCAAGAGAAGGAGAGAGAGAGAGAGAGAGAGAGAGAGAGAGAGAGAGAGAGAGAGAGAGAGAGGGACAGTAGAATAGAGATGGTAGCAAAGTGCTGGGCATATGCCACGATATAATGAGACAGGGCATGGGTGTAACACGCAGGTCAGAAGCTAGCGGATAGCAATGATACAGGGCCAAGAGTACAGAATTGGGGAGTGGGATGGAAGCCTGGTGCATGGAGGGGAAATGGAGGAAGAGAAGTGATGTGGTTTGGTTTGTTGTGGAAGAGGGTGAGAGAAATTTTCCTGTTAATTGTGGGTGGGACACACAGTGCTTCTAGAGCTCAGTTTCGCTCACATGGACAGGCTTCTTTCAGTTTCCATTTACCAAATCCACTCATAAGGCTTTGGTCAGTCTGAGGCTATAGGTAGAAGATACTTGCCCAAGGTATCATGCAGTGGGATGGAACCCAGAACCATGTGGTTGGGAAGTAAACTTCTTTATTTTATTAAATTTGCCATAAAGGCAGTACATAGAGTAAGGTAGCTTGCGGGCTGGACATGGACATTAATGAGGTGAATGATAATTTAAATTTTAAATTTTATATTTTATATATATATTATATATTATATTAATTATATTTATATTTTTTGTTATTTATGTATTGGTTTATGTATATCACTGTTTGAGTTGCCTAATAGTGGTTTTATCTCTAATTTGATTTATATATGATGGGCTTCTTTCAGTTTCTGTCTGCCTAATCCACTCACAAGGCTTTGATCAGCCTGAGGCTATAGTAGAAGACAGTTGCCCAAGGTGTCACGTGGTGGGACTGAACCCGGAACTTCATGGTTGGGAAGTAAGCTTCTTACCACGCAGCCACCTGCGCCTACTGTGAATACAATCGGTACGAAGAGTACTAAAAATAGGCAAGATTTTTCTCAGCTTCAACAGGTTGTGTTATGTTTGTTATTTATATTCCAAAAATAGAGCATTGTATCTTTGTTAGAAATCAACTTCTTCCGAGAGGAAGAAATCAAATAATTAAAAATAGGTAAGAATATGTATCCATTATTGTTTAATGTTTGCTTTCCATGCCGACACGTAAGTACATCTGTATACCCATCCATCCATCCAGCCATACATACATAAATACAAACACGTGTTTGTGTGTGTGTATCAAAAGTTGCTGATCTTCATTGCATTTTGCCCTTAATTGAGGGTAAATCAGAGTTGACTATCGACTCTCAGTAGAGTAAACATAGTCATTCCCTCAATCCTGTGTATTCAATTTACATCAAAACCACATAAAATATGTTGCTACACTTTTATATTCAAGAGATGAGGAATCATGTACATTATTCACATTATATGTTTGACGGATATTTGTCCTCATCATATTTGTTGTTAACACGTTTCGGCTCATATACCCTCCAGCCTTCATCAGGTGTCTTGGGGAAATTTCGAACCTAGGTTCTCGTTCCTAAGGTATTTTCCGATATTATTATTATTACCATTATCATTATTATTATTATTATTATTGAGTGAGAGAGCAGTGCATGCCATCAAAGTGACACTGGGGTAAAATATACGAAGCCCAATATACCCATCATGACTACCCGTCTGATAAAGGTACACCAGGCACATGCATCACAACCATATGTGCGCGACATGGTGATCTCATATCAAGATAAACAGCACATGACCTTGCAGGTGGGGCCCAGTTAGAATTTTCTTCAGATTGAGTAGCCCATCCCACTCAAACGGTCCCTGAATAAGGGTTGTTTAAGGATGTTGAAAGAACCACCCATGTTTCCAGAGGTGAACTATTCAAACCCCAAAGAATCCCTCTCAACACATGGCTATGATGCTCCCCCACTACTTCTGCTCGTGATCAGAGATGCACATATTGTCAGCCACGAAGGGACATGCTCAACTGGTTAAGGTCAAACAACTGACAAGCAAATCTGTGGTATTGAGCAGAATATTTGCTGTAGCCCATCTTTTATACCAAGACAAAACAATGTACATGATAACACTTCCAATCAGTTAAGATCAGAAGCCATGAGAGCCACTGATTATTATTATTATTATTATTATTATTATTATTATTATTATTATTCAGGTCACTGCTTGGAATCGAACTCGGAATCTTGGGGTTAGTAGCCTGCGCTCTTAACCACTACGCCATATGCCCAAGACACCTGATGAAGGCTGGAGGGTGTATCAGCCGCAATATTGTGTTAACAACAAACAAGATGAGGACAAATATCCGTTGAACCCTGCACAGTACCTGCAGGCGCTCATAGACAGCATGCCGGCTGTCATTACTGCCAAAGGAGGAGCAACAAGATATTAACTAAATTTCACGATTAATAACAATTATGTGGTATGCTGGGATATGTTTTAATAAATTTTTGATTAAAAACGAGTTCGTTTCTGATAATAAGTTAATTAAATTAAGAAAATGTAAGAAAATGTAGAAATTTGAGAAGTGCTACTTAATTTCCAACGCAAGTGTATGTGACGACAATGATATACAGACATGCGTTCACACAGGTATATTCAGAGAAAGAAGGAAGGTGAGAAATTGATACTGAATGACTGCATAATGAATAGAGGACAGCAACAAGACAAGTCTTGTTTTCTAAATTTCTTTTCTTCGTGATATGGTCACTGAATACACTGAATAAAAGCAAATTTCCAAGTTTTAGGAGGGGAAAATGCACTGGTATATCTATTCTCTTCTTCACAAATACATTGACACAAATACAGACAAGCACTGATACATTCACACCTACATCATCATCATCATCATCGTTTTATAAAGCAGTTCTGCTTGTCACTGTGTTACTTGGTCAATGTGATTGGAGAAAAAGTGAGAGAGTGAAAAGAAGGAAAGAGAAAAAGAGGGAGGGGAAAAAGTGGGAGGGGGAAAAGAAGGAAAGAGAAAAAGAGGGAGGGGAAAAAGTGGGAGGGTGAAAAGAAGGAAAGAGAAAAAGAGGGAGGGAGAAAAGAAGGAAAGAGAAAAAGAGGGAGGGAGAGAAAGTGGGAGAGGGAAAAGAAATAAAGATAAAAGAGGGAGGGAGAAAAAGTGGGAGAATGAAAAGAAGGAAAGAGAAAAGGAGGGAGGGAGAAAAAGTGGGAGAATGAAAAGAAGGAAAGAGAAAAAGAGGGAGGGAGAAAAAGTGGGAGAGTGAAAAGAAGGAAAGAGAAAAAGAGGGAGGGGGAAAAAGTGGGAGAGTGAAAAGAAAGAAAGAGAAAAAGAGGGAGGGAGAAAAGAAGGAAAGAGAAAAAGAGGGAGGGAGAAAAGGTGAGAGAGTGAAAAGAAGGAAAGAGAAAAAGAGGGAGAGGGAAAAGAAGGAAAGAGAAAAAGAGGGAGGGAGAAAAAGTGGGAGAGGGAAAAGAAGGAAAGAGAAAAAGAGGGAGGGAGAAAAAGTGGGAGAGAAAAGGAAAGAGAAAAAGTGGGAGAATGAAAAGAAGGAGAGAGAAAAAGAGGGGGAGAGAAAAAGTGGGAGAGTGACTTGAGGTAGGGGGAACGTAATTGTAATGCTTTCACATGATTAGTTGAAGGGAAAGAGAGGAGAAAGGAAAGAGAGAGAGAGAGAGACAAAGGGCATAAGGCGAAGAGTAAGACAGAAAGAGGGTGAGAGAAAAAGAGGGAGAGAAAGGCGTCCATGACGTGAGGTAGGGGGAATGTAATTGTAATGCCTTTACATGTTTAGTTGTAGGGAAAGAGAGCAGAAAGGAAAAGTTGAGAGAAAAAGAGGATAAGGTAAAGAGTGAGACGGAAAGAGGGAGAGAGAAGTGTCCATGAAGTGAAGTAAGAGGAACATAATATGGTTAAAAATGTTAGTTGAAGGTAGAGGAAGAAAATTAAAAATATAATTTTAGCAGAGGGGTAATGTTCTGATGGTGCGGTTAAAGAAAGGTAGAGGGAGAGAGAGGATGGGGAGAGAAAGAGATAATGATGATGATGGTGGTGGTAGGGATAAAGGCGATGGTGAATGGATGGCGAAAAGTGTATTTTTTCTTTTAACTGAACTAAGTTTTTTACATCACTTGTCACTTAACGCATATGCATAAGTGCAATTCTGTGAAATATTCACGCTTATTTACGCAGCAGATATATGCTATTTAACTAAAAGTTGTATCATATGTACGACGCCTAATCCACTCACAAGGCTTTGATCAGCCTGAGGCTATAGTAGAAGACAGTTGCCCAAGGTGTCACGTGGTGGGACTGAACCCGGAACTTCATGGTTGGGAAGTAAGCTTCTTACCACGCAGCCACCTGCGCCTACTGTGAATACAATCGGTACGAAGAGTACTAAAAATAGGCAAGATTTTTCTCAGCTTCAACAGGTTGTGTTATGTTTGTTATTTATATTCCAAAAATAGAGCATTGTATCTTTGTTAGAAATCAACTTCTTCCGAGAGGAAGAAATCAAATAATTAAAAATAGGTAAGAATATGTATCCATTATTGTTTAATGTTTGCTTTCCATGCCGACACGTAAGTACATCTGTATACCCATCCATCCATCCAGCCATACATACATAAATACAAACACGTGTTTGTGTGTGTGTATCAAAAGTTGCTGATCTTCGTTGCATTTTGCCCTTAATTGAGGGTAAATCAGAGTTGACTATCGACTCTCAATAGAGTAAACATAGTCATTCCCTCAATCCTGTGTATTCAATTTACATCAAAACCACATAAAATATGTTGCTACACTTTTATATTCAAGAGATGAGGAATCATGTACATTATTCACATTATTTATGTTTGACGGATATTTGTCCTCATCATATTTGTTGTTAACACGTTTCGGCTCATATACCCTCCAGCCTTCATCAGGTGTCTTGGGGAAATTTCGAACCTAGGTTCTCGTTCCTAAGGTATTTTCCGATATTATTATTATTACCATTATCATTATTATTATTATTATTATTGAGTGAGAGAGCAGTGCATGCCATCAAAGTGACACTGGGGTAAAATATACGAAGCCCAATATACCCATCATGACTACCGTCTGATAAAGGTACACCAGGCACATGCATCACAACCATATGTGCGCGACATGGTGATCTCATATCAAGATAAACAGCACATGACCTTGCAGGTGGGGCCCAGTTAGAATTTTCTTCAGATTGAGTAGCCCATCCCGCTCAAACGGTCCCTGAATAAGGGTTGTTTAAGGATGTTGAAAGAACCACCCATGTTTCCAGAGGTGAACTATTCAAACCCCAAAGAATCCCTCTCAACACATGGCTATGATGCTCCCCCCTACTTCTGCTCGTGATCAGAGATGCACATATTGTCAGCCACGAAGGGACATGCTCAACTGGTTAAGGTCAAACAACTGACAAGCAAATCTGTGGTATTGAGCAGAATATTTGCTGTAGCCCATCTTTTATACCAAGACAAAACAATGTACATGATAACACTTCCAATCAGTTAAGATCAGAAGCCATGAGAGCCACTGATTATTATTATTATTATTATTATTATTATTATTATTATTATTCAGGTCACTGCTTGGAATCGAACTCGGAATCTTGGGGTTAGTAGCCTGCGCTCTTAACCACTACGCCATATGCCCAAGACACCTGATGAAGGCTGGAGGGTGTATCAGCCGCAATATTGTGTTAACAACAAACAAGATGAGGACAAATATCCGTTGAACCCTGCACAGTACCTGCAGGCGCTCATAGACAGCATGCCGGCTGTCATTACTGCCAAAGGAGGAGCAACAAGATATTAACTAAATTTCACGATTAATAACAATTATGTGGTATGCTGGGATATGTTTTAATAAATTTTTGATTAAAAACGAGTTCGTTTCTGATAATAGTTAATTAAATTAAGAAAATGTAAGAAAATGTAGAAATTTGAGAAGTGCTACTTAATTTCCAACGCAAGTGTATGTGACGACAATGATATACAGACATGCGTTCACACAGGTATATTCAGAGAAAGAAGGAAGGTGAGAAATTGATACTGAATGACTGCATAATGAATAGAGGACAGCAACAAGACATGTCTTGTTTTCTAAATTTCTTTTCTTCGTGATATGGTCACTGAATACACTGAATAAAAGCAAATTTCCAAGTTTTAGGAGGGGAAAATGCACTGGTATATCTATTCTCTTCTTCACAAATACATTGACACAAATACAGACAAGCACTGATACATTCACACCTACATCATCATCATCATCATCGTTTTATAAAGCAGTTCTGCTTGTCACTGTGTTACTTGGTCAATGTGATTGGAGAAAAAGTGAGAGAGTGAAAAGAAGGAAAGAGAAAAAGAGGGAGGGGGAAAAAGTGGGAGGGGGAAAAGAAGGAAAAAGAAAAAGAGGGAGGGGAAAAAGTGGGAGGGTGAAAAGAAGGAAAGAGAAAAAGAGGGAGGGAGAAAAGAAGGAAAGAGAAAAAGAGGGAGGGAGAGAAAGTGGGAGAGGGAAAAGAAATAAAGATAAAAGAGGGAGGGAGAAAAGTGGGAGAATGAAAAGAAGGAAAGAGAAAAGGAGGGAGGGAGAAAAAGTGGGAGAATGAAAAGAAGGAAAGAGAAAAAGAGGGAGGGAGAAAAAGTGGGGAGTGAAAAGAAGGAAAGAAAAAAAGAGGAGGGAAAAAGTGGGAGAGTGAAAAGAAAGAAAGAGAAAAAGAGGGGGAGAAAAGAAGAAAAGAAAAAGAGGGAGGGAGAAAAGGTGAGAGAGTGAAAAGAAGGAAAGAGAAAAAGAGGGAGGGGGAAAAAGGGGGGGTGAAAAAAGAAAGAGAAAAAGAGGGAGGGGGAGAAAGAAGGAAGAGAAAAAGAGGGAGGAGAAAAAGTGAGAGAGTGAAAAGAAGGAAAGAAAAAGAGGGAGGGGAAAAAGTGGAGGGAAAAGAAGGAAGAGAAAAAGAGGGAGGGAGGAAAAGAAGGAAGAGAAAAGAGGGAGGGAGAGAAAGTGGGGAGAGGGAAGAAAAAGATAAAGAGGGAGGAGAAAAAGTGGGAGAATGAAAGAGGTAAGAAGAAAGAGGGACGGAGAAAAAGTGGGAGAATGAAAAGAAGGAAAGAGAAAAAGAGGGAGGGAGAAAAAGTGGGAGAGTGAAAAGAAAGAAAGAGAAAAAGAGGGAGGGAGAAAAAGTGGGAGAATGAAAAGAAGGAAAGAGAAAAAGAGGGAGGGAGAAAAGAAGGAAAGAGAAAAAGAGGGAGGGAGAAAAAAGGAAAGAGAAAAAGAGGGTGGGAGAGAAAGCGGGAGAGGGAAAAGAAATAAAAATAAAAGAGTGAGGGAGAAAAGTGGGAGAATGAAAAGAAGGAAAGAGAGGGAAGGAGAAAAAGTGGGAGAATGAAAAGCAGGAAAGAGAAAAAGAGGGAGGGAGAAAAAGTGGGAGTGGGAAAAGAAGGAAAAAGAAAAAGAGGGGGGAGAAAAAGTGGGAGAATGAAAAAAAGGAAAGAGAACAAGAGGGAGGGAGAAAAGTGGGAGAGTGAAAAGAAGGAAAAAGAGGGAAGGAGAAAAAGTGGGAGAATGAAAAGCAGGAAAGAGAAAAAGAGGGAGGGAGAAAAGGTGGGAGAGGGAAAAGAAGGAAAGAGAAAAAGAGGGAGGGAGAAAAAGTAGGAGAGGGAAAAGAAGGAAAGAGAAAAAGAGGGAGGGAGAAAAAGTGGAAGAATGAAAAGAAGGAAAGAGAAAAAGAGGGAGGGAGAAAAAAGTGGGGAAAAAAAAGGGAAAAGAGAAGAAAAGAGGAGAGGGAAAAGAAGGAAAAAGAAAAAGAGGGAGGGAGAAAAAGTGGGAGAGGGAAAACAAGGAAAGAGAAAAAGAGGGAGGGAGAAAAAGTGGGAGAGTGAAAAGAAGGAAAGAGAAAAAGAGGGAGGGAGAAAAAGTGGGAGAGTGAAAAGAAGGAAAGAGAAAAAGAGGGAGGGAGAAAAAAGTAGGAAGGAAAAGAGAAAGAGGGAGAGAGAAAGTGGAGAATGAAAGGGGGAAGAGAAAAAGAGGGGAGGGAGAAAAAGTGGGAGAGTGAAAAGAGGGAGGGAGAAAAGTTGGAGAGTGAAAAGTGGGAGAGTGAAAAGCGGAAGGGAGAAAAAGTGGAGAGGGAAAGAAAAAAAGAAAAGAAAAAAAAAAAGAAAAGAAAAAACAAAAAAAAAGGAAAAAAAAAAAGAAAAAAGAAAAAAAAAAAAAAAAAAAAAAAAAAAAAAAAAAAAAAAAGAGAAAAAAGGAAAAAGGAAAAAAAAGGGAAAAAAAGGGAGAAAAAAAAAAGGGGAAAGAAAGGAAGGAAAAAGAAAAAAGTGAAAAAAAGAAAAAAAAAAAAGAAAGGAGGAGAAAAAGAGGGAGGAAAAAGTGGGAGAGTGAAAAGAAGGAAAAAAAAAAAGAGGGAGGGAGAAAAGTGGGAGAGGGAAAAGAAAGGGAAAAAGAAAAGAGGGAGGGAGAAAAAGTGGGAGAATGAAAAGAAGGAAAGAGAAAAAGAGGGAGGGAGAAAAATGGGAGTGGAAAAGAAGGAAAGAGAAAAAGGGAGAGAAAAAGTGGAAGAAATGAAAAAAGGAAAGAGAAAAGAGGGAGGGAGAAAAAAGTGGGGAGAATGAAAGAAGGAAAGAGAAAAAGAGGGAGGGGAGAAAAGTGGCAGAGGGAAAAGAAGGAAGAGAAAAAGAGGGAGAGAAAAAATGGGGAGATGAAAAGAGGAAAGATAAAAAGGCAGGGAGAAAAAGTGGGAGAGGGAAAAGAAGGAAAGAGAAAAAAAGGGAGGAGAAAAAGTGGGAGAGTGAAAAGAAGGAAAGAGAAAAAGCGGGAGGGAGAAAAAGTTTTTCTCTTTCCTTCTTTACACTCTCCCACTTTTCTCCCTCCCTCTTTTTCTCTTTTCACTCTCCCACTTTTCTCCCTCTCTCTTTTTCTCTCTCCCTCTCTTCATTTTCCTACTTTTTCTCCCTCCCTCTTTTTCTTTTTTCCTTCTCTTCACTCTCCCTCTTTTTCCTTCTTTTCACTCTCCCACTTTTCTCCCTCGAGGAAGAGAATTTCTCTTGGTTCTTTTCACTCTCCCACTTTTTCCTTCTTTTCACTCTCCCACTTTTCTCCCTCTTTATACAGAAAGAGAAAAAGAGGGAGGGAGAAAAAGTGGGAGAGTGAAAAGAAGGAAAGAGAAAAAGCGGGAGGGAGAAAAAGTGTGAGAGGGAAAAGAAGGAAAGAGAAAAAGAGGGAGGGAGAAAAGTGGGAGAGTGAAAAGAAGGAAAAAGAGGGAGGGAGAAAAAGTGGCAGAGGGAAAAGAAGGAAAAAGAAAAAGAGGGAGGGAGAAAAATTGGGAGAATGAAAAGAAGGAAAGAGAAAAAGAGGGAGGGAGAAAAAGTGGGTGTGTGAAAAGCAGGAAAGAGAAAAAGAGGGAGGGAGAAAAAGTGGGAGTGGGAAAAGAAGGAAAAAGAAAAAGAGGGGGGAGAAAAAGTGGGAGAATGAAAAAAAGGAAAGAGAACAAGAGGGAGGGAGAAAAGTGGAGAGTGAAAAGAAGGAAAAAGAGGGAAGAGAAAAAGTGGAGAATGAAAAGCAGGAAGTGAAAAAGAAAAGGGGAGGGAGAAAAAGTGGGAGAGGGAAACGAAAGGAAAGAGAAAAAAAGGGAGGAGAAAATGTAGGAGAAGGGAAAAGAAGGAAAGAGAAAAGAGTGAGGGAGAAAAAGTGGAAGAATGAAAAGAAGGAAAAAGAAAAGTGGGGGGGGGAGAAAAAAGTGGGAAATGAAAGAAGGAAAGAGAAAAAAGAGGGAAGGAGAAAAGTGGGAGAGTAAAAGAGGAAGAGAAAAGAGGGAGAGGAAAAGAAGGAAAAAGAAAAAGGGGAGGGAGAAAAAGTGGAGAGGGAAAACAAGGAAAAGAAAAAAAGGGAGGGAGAAAAGTGGTGAGAGTGAAAAGAAGGAAAGAGAAAAAAGAGGGAGAAAAAGTGGGAGAGAAAAGAGGGAGGAGAAAAAGAGGAGAAGAAAAGGGGGAGAATGAAAGAGGGAGAGAGAAAAGAGGGAGAGAGAAAAAGGGGGAAGAAGGAAAGAAGGAAAGAGAGAAAAAGAGGAGGGAGAAAAAAGGAAAGAGAAAAAAGAGGGAGGGAGAAAGTGGCTGAAAAGAAGGAAAAGAAAAAGAGGGAGGGAGAAAAAGTGGAGAATGAAAAGAAGGAAAGAGAAAAAAAAGGGGAGGCGAAAAAGTGGCAGAGGGAAAAGAAGGAAAGAGAAAAAGAGGAGAGGGAAAAAGAAGGAAAAAGAAAAAGAAGGAGGAAAAAAGGAAAGAGAAAAAGAGGAGGGAAGAAAAAGTGGGAGAATGAAAAGAAGGAAAAAGAAAAAGAGGGGGGAGGAGAAAAAGTGGGAGAATGAAAAGAAGGAAAGAGAAAAAGAGGGAGGAGAAAAAGTGCAGAGTGAAAAGAAGGAAAGAGAAAAAGAGTGAGGGAGAAAAAGTGGAGAGTGAAAAGAAGGAAAGAGAAAAAGAGGGAGGAGAAAAAGTGGGAGCGTGAAAAGAAGAAAAAAAAAGAGGGAGAGGGAAAAGAAGGAAAGAGAAAAAGAGGAGGGAGAAAAAGTGGGAGAGGGAAAAGAAGGAAAGAGAAAAGAGGGAGGAGAAAAAGTGGGAGAGAAAGGAAAGAGAAAAAGTGGGAGAATGAAAAGAAGGAGAGAGAAAAAGAGGGGAGAGAAAAAGTGGGAGAGTGACTTGAGGTAGGGGGACGTAATTGAATGCTTTCACATGATTAGTTGAAGGGAAAGAGAGGAGAAGGAAAGAGAGAGAGAGAGAGACAAAGGGCATAAGGCGAAGAGTAAGACAGAAAAGGTGAGAGAAAAAGAGGGAGAAAGGCCGTCCATGACTTGAGGTAGGGGGAATGTAATTGTAATGCCTTTACATGTTTAGTTGTAGGGAAGAGAGCAAAAGGAAAAGTTGAGAGAAAAAGAGGATAAGGTAAAGAATGAGACGAAGAGGAGAGAGGAAGAAGTCCATGAAGTGAGTAAGAGGAACATAATATGGTTAAAAATGTTAGTTGAAGGTAGAGGAAGAAAATTAAAAATATAATTTTTAGCAGGGGTAAGTTTCTGATGGTGCGGTTAAAGAAAGGTAGAGGGAGAGAGAGGATGGGAGAGAAAGAGATAATGATGATGATGGTGGTGGTAGGGATAAAGGCATGGTGAATGGATGGCGATAGTTGTATTTTTTCTTTTTAACTGAACTAAGTTTTTTTACATCACTTGTTCTCTTAACGCATATGCATAAGTGCAATTCTGGTGAAATATTCACGCTTATTTACGCAGCAGATATATGCTATTTAACTAAAAGTTGTATCATATGTACGGGGCATTTTTTCTGTTTATGGAAAAAATGGAAAAATAAATGTGAATATTCATTTAATGAGTGGTGTGTATTTAGTCTATAAAATTCTGCATAAAGTATATATAAAGTGTATATATAAAGTCCATTAAACAATCATCGTATTCCAATTTGCTTCACTTTTCAATGCCTAGCAGACGAGTGACTATCTTTCCATACAGACACAACACAGGTTACGCTTTCAGGTTTTTGGGGTAAAGTTTTCAGAAATAACCCAATAGGTTTACCATTAATTCTGTGAAATATTCATGGGTCCAACTAGTCATCTTCATTTAATGTCTGTCATTGTTGCTGGCATGGGTTGGACAGTTTGACAGGAGCTGGCAAGCCAGAGGATGGCGCCAAGCCACACTGTCGGCTTTGAATTTTTTCTATAGCTGGATGTCCTCCCTAACGCCACCTACTTTACAGAGTTGGGTGGGGTGCTTTGTTTTGTAGCACCAGCACTGGTGGGGGTTGCCAAATAGTTTGTAAGACAAAGGCCCCCTGGACTGGGAGAGGAAGTAACATTGGGGGAGGTGGTTTTTGTACCTGGTGATGTGGAGTTAGGAAGAATTATCGAGGGATGGAGATAGTGTCTTTCTGTAGGAGAGACAGAAGGATATCCCAGTTGGAGAAGAAGAAAGGAGAGAAAGATAGAAAGGGAGAGAGGGAGAAAGAGATGGTGGTGGAGATGTGTTGGAATGCACCCTTGAGGCAGAGTGGAGGGTGGAAATAAGTGAAGTGACACAGAGGATTGGAGAGGGTGAGTGAGCAGGAGCGGAGAATAGAGGTGTGAGCAGAGATGGTTGGAGAAGGAGTAGAGGTGGTCGTAATGAGTGATGGTGAGAGATATATATTCCTGTGGGAAACATGTCATCAGAAAAAGTGCTACCTTCTCCAAAGTAACACATAAGTGCTACCTTTATTGAAGTAATACCTGACAATGTTTATTTTTTTTTTTGAAATTTAAAACCAATATATTTTTTTTAACTAAAAAACTCTTAGCTTTAATTATTTCAAACTAACTCCAGATGTTTTTATTATTTGTATTCTTTTGTACATAAATCAATAACATTATTATATAGTTACATATCATCAGCGTTATTGCCACCAACACCACCACCACTGTCAATGACTATGATGATGATGACAATGACATTGATGACGATGATGATGACAACAATGACAATGATGATGATGACGACGATGACAGCAATGATGACAACAGCGACGACAATGATGATGACAACAGCGACGACAATGATGATGACAACAGCGATGACAATGATGATGACAACAGCGACGACGATGACGATGACAATGATGATGATGGTGACGATGATGACAATGATGACGATGACAATGACGACAGTGATAATGACAGTGACAATGATGACGGCAATGATGACGACGACGACGATGATGATGACAATCCTTTCTACTATAGGCAGAAAGCCTGAAAGTTTGGGGCAGGGTTCAAGTGGGGACTGCACTAAGGAGTTTTTACAGCTGGTGTCCAAGTCACTCTCAAGACAAGACCCTTGAATGGAGGGGAGGAGTAGAATGTGATGGAAATGGAGGAAAGAATGGCAGTTCTAAGGAGCTGGGTGTGTGTGTGGTGATGTTGGACTTGTTTGGATATCTGAGGATGCAGATGCCAGGATGGGCTGAATAGTTCTTTGGTTTCATCTCAGTCACAGCAGGTGTCTTCTCAATGAATTCAGGACTTCAAATGTTGGAGTTCATTGTCTGAGTTAACCAATAATATTTTCTTAAATGTCCTTTTCATCATTTTAATGGTATAATGGCATCTGAAAATCTTGGTTGTTATTTTGTTCCATAGTTTATGTTCTTCTGCTGCAAATATTTTGAATTAGAAAAAAAAAAAACACTGACCACCTCCAGCATGTAATAGACTAAGGGAAGAACGTTTAAGCAATTGAACAAAATGACCACTATCTTCACATGCTGTATATTGGTACATCTTCATATGACCCCCGCCCCAAAACGTGGTATTGCCAGTCGATATCACCAGAATGTAGCTGGCATAATAAAATAGGTGCTTAGGAAGGGCATCCAGCTGTAAAAACTATGCCAAAACAGACATAGAAGTCTGGTGCAGGCTCCTGCCTGACCAGCTCTAGTGAAACCATCCAACCCATGCTAGCATGGAAGGAGGACGTTAAATGATGATGATGATGATGATGATTCAAAATGTTTCCTGTATACAAACTTATAGAATATATATGGATATATATATATATATATATATACATATACTCTTTTACTTGTTTCAGTCATTTGACTGTGGCCATGCTGGAGCAATGCCTTTAGTCGAGCAAATCAACCCCAGGATATATTCTTTGTAAGCCTAGTACTTATTCTAGCGACTATTTTGCCGAACCGCTAAGTTACAGGGACGTAAACACACCAGCATCGGTTGTCAAGCAATGTTAGGGGGACAAACACAC